>NC_052162.1:111181070-111261521 GCF_902713615.1 Scyliorhinus canicula | reverse complement strand
CTATCTACCTAGCTATGTCGCTCATAATTTTATACACCTCAATCAGGTCCCCCTTCAGCCTTCTCTGCTCTCAGAACAAACCCAGCCTAACTGAATGATCCCTGGGATGAAGAGCTTGTCGCATGAGGAACGTTTGAGGACTCTGGGTCTGTACTCGGGAGTTTAGGAGGATGAGGGAGGGGGGATCTTATTGAAACTTACAGGATACTGTGAGATCTGGATAGAGTGGATGTAGAGAGGATGTTTCCACTTGTAGGAAAAACTAGAACCAGAGGACACATCTCAGACTAAGGGACAATCCTTTAAAACAGAGATGAGGAGGAATTTCTTCAGCCAGAGGGTGGTGAATCTGTGGAACTCTTTGCCGCAGAAGGCTGTGGAGGCCAAATAACTGAGTGTCTGTAAGACAGAGATGGATAGGTTCTTGATTAATAAAAGGATCAGGGGTTATGGGCAGGGCCGGCTCAAGGCACCGGCAACTCGGGCAGTCGCCCGGGGCGCCATGTGCTAGGGGGCGCCAGAGACTTGGGTCCCGCGCAGGCGCAGTTGGGCCGGTGCCAACCAGCGCATGCGCGGTGGCCGCATTCCCCCAGGGTGGCTGCACTCCCCCAGGGCGGCCCCCCCCTCTGTCCGCCCCCCCTCTCTCGCCCCCCCCCTCTAGCCCCACCCCCTCTCGCCCCCCCCCTCTCGCGCCCCCCTCTCCCTCGCCCCCCCCCCCCTCTCGCCCCCCCCCCCCCTCCTCTCGGCCCCGCCCCCCCCCAAGGGCGCCGAAGTTCAGCTTGCCCGGGGCGCCAGCAACCCTAGGGCCGGCGCTGGTTATGGGGAGAAGGCAGGGGAATGGGGATGAGAAAAATATCAGCCATGATTGAATGGCGGAGCAGACTTGATGGGCCGAGTGGCATAATTCTGCTCCTATGTCTTATGGTCCAACCAGCTTTCGTAGCTGAAAGGCTCCACACCAGGGCATATCCTGGAGCATCTGAAATACAAACAGAACATACTGGACAATCTCCGCAGGGCTGAGAGCATCCGTGGAGAGAGAAGGGAGCTAACGTTCCGAGTCTGGATGGCTCTTTGTCAAAGCTGGAGAGAAGTGGAAATAGGGTCAGCTTTGGGGGGGGGGGGGGGGGGGGGGTGCTTGGAGCAGTGGGGCTGGATAGAGAGCCAGCGATAGGTGGGGATTGACAAAGACGTCATGGACAGAAACGTACAGTGGTTAGCACTGTAGCCTCACAGTTCCAAGGTTCTGGCGTTTGCACTTTCTCCCCGTGTCTGCGTAGGATTCCTCCCAACGGTCCAAAGATGTGCAGGTTAGGTGGATTGGCTATGCCAAATTGCCTCTTAGTGTCCAAAATGTTAGGTGGGGTAACTGGGTTACGAGGATGTGGTGGAGGCTTGGGCCTAAGTAGGGTTCTCTTTCCTGGGGCCAGTGCAGACCTGATTGGCCTCCTTCTGCTCTGTAAATTCTATGATCTAAAGACAAAGGGAATGCTAATGGTGATGATAAGGCTGATTGTGGCACAGAAGGAGATTAGAATGTGTGAATGGCAGAACTAAGGTAAGCAGTGTGTCGAAGGACAACAGGGAACAGATGGGCCAAGTGGGTTTGGGGGAGTGGGGACAATGGTGAGGGAAACTCCTGATGAATCTCCTCTGCACTCTCTCCAGTGTAATGACATCCTCCCTCTACTGTGGCGACGAGACCGACACACAATACTCTAGCTGTGGCCTAACCAATGTTTTATAGAGCTCCATCGTACCCTCCCTGTCATATTCTGTGCCCCAGCTAACAAAGGAAAGCATCCCAAATGCCTTAACCACCTTATGTGGGCAGCACGGTAGCACAGTGGGCAGCACAGTAGCACAAGTGATTAGCACTGTGGCTTCAAAGTACCAGGGTCCCAGGTTCGATTCCCCGCTGGGTCACTGTCTGTGTGTAGTCTGCACGTTCTCCCCGTGTCTGCGTGGGTTTCCTCCGGGTGCTCCGGTTTCCTCCCACAGTCCAAAGACGAGCAGGTTAGGTGGATTGGCCATGCTAAATTGGCCTTAGTGACCATAAAAGGTTAGGTGGGGTTATTGGGTTACGGGGATAGGTTGGAAGTGGTTCGGTGCAGGCTCGATGGGCCGAATGGCCTCCTCCTGCACTGTATGTTCTATGTTCTTATCCAACTGTCCTGCTGTCTTCAGGGATCGATGGTCATGAAACCCACCTATGGCCTACCCCTTATTTTGAGACTATCTCCTGGTTCTAGATTCATCAGCCTGGGGTAAAAAGGTAGAGGCTATTGAATATTTAGATGTTCAAAAGGCATTTGATAAGGTGCCACACAAAAGGCTTTCATGCAGGATAGGATTTCATGGTGTTTGAAGTAATATTCTGGCCTGGTGAGAGGATTTGACTAAGGAAGCAGCGAGTAATGGTGATAAAGGCGTCTTTCTCAGGTTGGAGGGCAGTTACAGTGGAATGCCATAGAGATCAGTACAGGGACCGCAGCACTTCCCTATATATATTAATGATTTGGAGGAAGGAACAGAGAGTACTAGGGCTAAAACTGCGGCGATACAAAGGTCGGAGGGAAGGCAGGTTGCAAGGAGGATATAAATAGTTTACAGAGAGATATTGACAGGTTAAGTGAGTGGGCAGAAAATGGCAAATGGAATTCAATGTGGGAAAATGTGAGCTTGTTCATTTTGGAAGAATGAGAAATGGGATTATTATTTAAATAGAGACCGCAGAAAGCTGTGGCACCAAGACACCTGGGTGTCCTTGTTCATGGAACCCAGAAAGCTGACATACAGATGCCGAAGGTCATGGGGAAGACAAATGGAACGCTGCCTTTTATTTCAAGGGGGCTGGAGTATAAAAGTAAAGAGATGTTGCTGCAACTGTACAAGGTACTAGTGAGGCCACATTTAGAAGACTGTAGACAATTTGCTCCATTTATTGAAGGAAAGATCATTGGAGGCAGTACAGAGGAGGTTTACTCGGGTGATCCCGGGAGGGTCTGCCATATGAAGAAAGGTTAAACAGGTTGGGTCTGTACACTCCTCGGAGTTCAGAAAAATGAGAGGCGATGTAATTGAAAGATGCAAGATTCTGAGGGGATTTGAGATGGTAAATGATGGGAGGATGTTTCCACTTATGAAAGAGTGTTGGACCAGAGAACGTCTCAGAATAAGGGGGTGCTCATTACGATGGATTTGAGGAAGAATTTCTTCTCGCAGAGTGGCGAAGTTTTGCGATTATTTACCCCAGGAAGCTGAGGGGGCCGAGCCTTTGAAGATTTTCAAGGCTGAGATTGACAGGTTTTTAATCGGTAGCTGAACGAAGGGTTATGGAGAGAATGCAGGAAAGTGGAGTTAGTGAGTGTTAGATCAGCCACGATCTTATTAAATGATGGAGCAGGCTCGAGGGGCTGAATGGCCTACTCCTGCTCCTGTTTCCTCTGCTCTTTTCTATCCATATCCAGCCTGTCACGCCAGTTTTAGCCAGGTCACGTCTCATTCTTTGACACAGGCTCGATCTCTCCTCGTGAGGCAGCACTGTCATCCCAGGGATTAGTCTGGTGAACCTTTGTCGCACCCACTCTGTAATCTCCACAGGCCCCACAACCCTCCCAGGTATGTGTGCTCCTCCAATCTCTGGGCTCCTGAGCAGCAGATTGACCACCCTTATATTGTTACTGTTGCCTAATTTGGCCTTTTGTCCCACATGAGACCTCCCCAAGGTGAGTATTTTGTCTGGAATTCTTCTGCAGGATTTAGATCCTCATGCATGTGTCTCGACCTCAGCAGATCTACAAGAGTGGTGGAGTGAGTGACAGTATCACACGTTACAGAAGAGGCCCTACGGCCAATCGGGTCTGCACCGACATATGAAAAACACCTGACCTACCTACCTAATCCCATTTGCCAGCACTTGGCCCACAGCCCCGAATGTTAAGACGTGCAAAGTGCTCATCCAGGTACTTTTTAAAGGATGCGAGGCAACCAGCCTCCCAGGCAGTGCATTCCTGACCATCACCGCCCTCTGGGTACAAAGGCTTTTCCTCAAATCCCCCTAAACCTCCTGTCCCTGAACTTGTCACCCCCTGGTGACTGACCCTTCAACTGAGGGGCACAGCTGCTCCCTGCCCATGCCCCTCATAATCTTGTACACCTCGATCAGGCCACCTCTCAGTCTTCTCTGCTCCAGCGGAAGCAACCCAAGCCTATCCAACCTCTCTTTGTAAATGTTCCATCCCAGGCAACATCCTGGTGTGTCGCCTCTGCACCCCCTCCAGTGCAATCAGATCCTTCCTATAATGTGGCGACCAGAATTGCACACAGTACTCCAGCTGTGGCCATTACCAAAGTTCAATACAACTTCAACATGACCTCCCTACTTTTGTAATCTATACCTCGATTGATAAAGCCATGATGTGGAGATGCCGGCATTGGACTGGGGTGAGCACAGTATGAAGTCTTACAACACCAGGTTAAAGTCCAACAGATTTGTTTCAAACACGAGCTTTCGGAGCGCTGAACATACAAGGCCACAGACCATCACAACACACAAGACCACAGACCATCACAACATACAAGGCCACAGACCACCACAACATACAAGACCACAGACCACCACAACATACAAGGCCACAGACCACCACAACATACAAGACCACAGACCACCACAACATACAAGACCACAGACCGTCACAACATACAAGGCCACAGACCACCACAACATACAAGACCACAGACCGTCACAACATACAAGGCCACAGACCACCACAACATACAAGACCACAGACCGTCACAACATACAAGGCGACAGACCTCCACAGGGTACAAGGCCATGCACCATGCACTGCCAAAGGATATTCGGCCATGGGCCTCCACAGGATATAAGGCCACAAACCTCCACAGAGATCAAGGCCACGGGCCTCCACAGGGTACAAATCCACAAACCTCCACAGAGTACAAGGTCACGGGCCTCCACAGGGTACAAGGCCACGGGCCTCCACAGGCTACAAAGCCACGGGCCTCCACAGAGTACAAGGCCACGGGCCTCCACAGGCTACAAAGCCACGGGCCTCCACAGACCACCAGGGAGTACAAGGCCACGGACTGCCGGGGAGTACAAGGCCACAGACAGCCGGGGAGTACAAGGCCGCGGACTGCCGGGGAGTACCAGGCCACGGACCGCCGGGGAGTACAAGGCCGCAGACCGCCGGGGAGTACAAGGCCACGGACCGCCGGGGAGTACAAGGCTGCAGACCGCCGGGGAGTACAAGGCCGCAGACCGCCGGGGAGTACAAGGCCGCAGACCGCCGGGGAGTACAAGGCCGCAGACCGCCGGGGAGTACAAGGCCGCAGACCGCCGGGGAGTACAAGGCCGCAGACCGCCGGGGAGTATAAGGCCGCAGACTGCCGGGGAGTACAAGGCCGCAGACCGCCGGGGAGTACAAGGCCGCAGACCGCCGGGGAGTACAAGGCTGCAGACCGCTGGGGAGTACAAGGCCGCAGACCGCTGGGGAGTACAAGGCCACGGACCAATTGCTGGATAATGGGATTCAGATAGGTGCTTGATGGACGGCGCCGACACAATGGGCCGAAGGGCATTTTTCGTGTGTTAATATTTCATCACTCAATGATGTTGAGGGTTCATATAATTTACAGTGGAGAAGGAGGCCATTCAGCCCATCGAGTCTGCAGCAGAAGTTGGAAAGGTCAAGCCATGCCCACATGGGCGTGGCTAGGGGTGGAGCCTAACTGGACAATCGTCATCAGCAAGTCACAAAGGGAGACTCCGCCCACCAAACGTCGCCAGTGACCGAAGGAAGCCCCGCCCCCGTCAAGGCGCAAACGTCGGGAGGCCCCGCCCACCCGTGGGTCCTGGGCAGCCCCGCCCAGAAATCAAGGTGTCCCTCTCACGCCGGGGCGCTCTCCTCTCACCTGCCCACCCCCTCGACAGAATCGATTAACTGAACCAGAACTTCGTTTTAGCTGCTAACTATAACGCGGTGAGGACCGGCAAGAAGCTGAAGTGGGTCGGCGATTATTCAAAAAAATAAGATCCACTTTGCGTAGGCCGCAAAGATGCCACCGATAGCCTACTGCGCACGCGCGTCCAAACCGAGCCCTTGTGTCTGCGCACGCGCGCCTCGGCACTCGGGCTCCCCAGGAATTGGTATGTGCGCACGCGCGTCCCTATTGCGCTGTCGTCAGACGCATTCAGCACATTCGTGGCCGGAACCCCATCGGACTTTGACAGCCCCCAGTGCAGGAAATACGATGGGCCCAGGGTGGTGACTCATTGCACTTTCTCAGTCTCTGCACCCGGGTGGTGACTCATTGCACATTCTCAGTATCTGTACCAAGGTGGTGACTTATTGCATATTCACAGTATCTGCACCAAGGTGGTGACTCTGCATATTCTCAGTATCTGTACCAAGGTGGTGACTGCATATCCTGAGTATCTGCACCGGGGTGGTGATTCTGCTTATCTCAGTTTCTGCACCAGGGTGGTGACTCTGCATATTCTCAGTATCTGCATCAGGGTGGTGACTCTGCATATTCTCAGTATCTGCACCAGGGTGGTGGCTCTGCATATTCTGAGTATCTGCACCGGGGTGGTGATTCTGTTTATCTCAGTATCTGCACCAGGGTGGTGACTCTGCATATTCTCAGTATCTGCGGCATGGTGGCTCACAACATACAAGACCACAGACAGTCACAACATACAAGACCACAGACCGTCACAACATACAAGGCCACAGACCACCACAACATACAAGACCACAGACCGTCACAACATACAAGGCCACAGACCACCACAACATACAAGACCACAGACCGTCACAACATACAAGGCGACAGACCTCCACAGGGTACAAGGCCATGCACCATGCACTGCCAAAGGATATTCGGCCATGGGCCTCCACAGGATATAAGGCCACAAACCTCCACAGAGATCAAGGCCACGGGCCTCCACAGGGTACAAATCCACAAACCTCCACAGAGTACAAGGTCACGGGCCTCCACAGGGTACAAGGCCACGGGCCTCCACAGGCTACAAAGCCACGGGCCTCCACAGAGTACAAGGCCACGGGCCTCCACAGGCTACAAAGCCACGGGCCTCCACAGAGTACAAGGCCACGGGCCTCCACAGGCTATAAAGCCACGGGCCTCCACAGAGTACAAGGTCACGGGCCTCCACAGGGTACAAGGCCACGGGCCTCCACAGGGTACAAGGCCACGGGCCTCCACAGGGTACAAGGCCACGGGCCTCCACAGAGTACAAGGCCACGGGCCTCCACAGGGTACAAGGCCACGGGCCTCCACAGGGTACAAGGCCACGGGCCTCCACAGGGTACAAGGCCACGGGCCTCCACAGGGTACAAGGCCACGGGCCTCCACAGAGTACAAGGGACGGGCCTCCACAGGGTACAAGGCCACGGGCCTCCACAGGGTACAAGGCCACGGGCCTCCACAGGGTACAAGGCCACGGGCCTCCACAGGGTACAAGGCCACGGGCCTCCACAGAGTACAAGGGACGGGCCTCCACAGGGTACAAGGCCACGGGCCTCCGCAGGGTACAAGGCCACAGACCTTCTCAGGGTACAAATCCACAGACCACCACAGGGTACAAAGCCACGGGCCTCCACAGGGTACAAGGCCACGGGCCTCCACGGGGTACAAGGCCACGGGCCTCCACAGGGTACAAGGCCACGGGCCTCCACAGGGTATAAGGCCACAGACCTTCTCAGGGTACAAATCCACAGACCACCACAGGGTACAAGGCCACGAACCGCCAGGGAGTACAAGGCCACAGACCGCTGGGGAGTACAAGGCTGCAGACCACCGGGGAGTACAAGGCCACGGACCACCAGGGAGTACAAGGCCGCAGACCACCAGGGAGTACAAGGCCACGGACTGCCGGGGAGTACAAGGCCACGGACCGCCGGGGAGTACAAGGCCGCAGACCGCTGGGGAGTACAAGGCCGCAGACCGCCGGGGAGTACAAGGCCGCAGACTGCCGGGGAGTACAAGGCCGCAGACCGCCGGGGAGTACAAGGCCGCAGACAGCCGGGGAGTACAAGGCCGCAGACTGCCGGGGAGTACAAGGCCACGGACCGCCGGGGAGTACAAGGCCGCAGACAGCCGGGGAGTACAAGGCCGCAGACCGCCGGGGAGTACAAGGCCGCAGACCACCGGGGAGTACAAGGCCGCAGACCGCCGGGGAGTACAAGGCTGCAGACCGCTGGGGAGTACAAGGCCACGGACCACCGGGGAGTACAAGGCTGCAGACCGCCGGGGAGTACAAGGCCGCAGACCGCCGGGGAGTACAAGGCTGCAGACCGCTGGGGAGTACAAGGCCGCAGACCGCTGGGGAGTACAAGGCCACGGACCAATTGCTGGATAATGGGATTCAGATAGGTGCTTGATGGACGGCGCCGACACAATGGGCCGAAGGGCATTTTCCGTGTGTTAATATTTCATCACTCAATGATGTTGAGGGTTCATATAATTTACAGTGGAGAAGGAGGCCATTCAGCCCATCGAGTCTGCAGCAGAAGTTGGAAAGGTCAAGCCATGCCCACATGGGCGTGGCTAGGGGTGGAGCCTAACTGGACAATCGTCATCAGCAAGTCACAAAGGGAGACTCCGCCCACCAAACGTCGCCAGTGACCGAAGGAAGCCCCGCCCCCGTCAAGGCGCAAACGTCGGGAGGCCCCGCCCACCCGTGGGTCCTGGGCAGCCCCGCCCAGAAATCAAGGTGTCCCTCTCACGCCGGGGCGCTCTCCTCTCACCTGCCCACCCCCTCGACAGAATCGATTAACTGAACCAGAACTTCGTTTTAGCTGCTAACTATAACGCGGTGAGGACCGGCAAGAAGCTGAAGTGGGTCGGCGATTATTCAAAAAAATAAGATCCACTTTGCGTAGGCCGCAAAGATGCCACCGATAGCCTACTGCGCACGCGCGTCCAAACCGAGCCCTTGTGTCTGCGCACGCGCGCCTCGGCACTCGGGCTCCCCAGGAATTGGTATGTGCGCACGCGCGTCCCTATTGCGCTGTCGTCAGACGCATTCAGCACATTCGTGGCCGGAACCCCATCGGACTTTGACAGCCCCCAGTGCAGGAAATACGATGGGCCCAGGGTGGTGACTCATTGCACTTTCTCAGTCTCTGCACCCGGGTGGTGACTCATTGCACATTCTCAGTATCTGTACCAAGGTGGTGACTTATTGCATATTCACAGTATCTGCACCAAGGTGGTGACTCTGCATATTCTCAGTATCTGTACCAAGGTGGTGACTGCATATCCTGAGTATCTGCACCGGGGTGGTGATTCTGCTTATCTCAGTTTCTGCACCAGGGTGGTGACTCTGCATATTCTCAGTATCTGCATCAGGGTGGTGACTCTGCATATTCTCAGTATCTGCACCAGGGTGGTGGCTCTGCATATTCTGAGTATCTGCACCGGGGTGGTGATTCTGTTTATCTCAGTATCTGCACCAGGGTGGTGACTCTGCATATTCTCAGTATCTGCGGCATGGTGGCTCACAACATACAAGACCACAGACAGTCACAACATACAAGACCACAGACCGTCACAACATACAAGGCCACAGACCACCACAACATACAAGACCACAGACCGTCACAACATACAAGGCCACAGACCACCACAACATACAAGACCACAGACCGTCACAACATACAAGGCGACAGACCTCCACAGGGTACAAGGCCATGCACCATGCACTGCCAAAGGATATTCGGCCATGGGCCTCCACAGGATATAAGGCCACAAACCTCCACAGAGATCAAGGCCACGGGCCTCCACAGGGTACAAATCCACAAACCTCCACAGAGTACAAGGTCACGGGCCTCCACAGGGTACAAGGCCACGGGCCTCCACAGGCTACAAAGCCACGGGCCTCCACAGAGTACAAGGCCACGGGCCTCCACAGGCTACAAAGCCACGGGCCTCCACAGAGTACAAGGCCACGGGCCTCCACAGGCTATAAAGCCACGGGCCTCCACAGAGTACAAGGTCACGGGCCTCCACAGGGTACAAGGCCACGGGCCTCCACAGGGTACAAGGCCACGGGCCTCCACAGGGTACAAGGCCACGGGCCTCCACAGAGTACAAGGCCACGGGCCTCCACAGGGTACAAGGCCACGGGCCTCCACAGGGTACAAGGCCACGGGCCTCCACAGGGTACAAGGCCACGGGCCTCCACAGGGTACAAGGCCACGGGCCTCCACAGAGTACAAGGGACGGGCCTCCACAGGGTACAAGGCCACGGGCCTCCACAGGGTACAAGGCCACGGGCCTCCACAGGGTACAAGGCCACGGGCCTCCACAGGGTACAAGGCACGGGCCTCCACAGAGTACAAGGGACGGGCCTCCACAGGGTACAAGGCCACGGGCCTCCGCAGGGTACAAGGCCACAGACCTTCTCAGGGTACAAATCCACAGACCACCACAGGGTACAAAGCCACGGGCCTCCACAGGGTACAAGGCCACGGGCCTCCACGGGGTACAAGGCCACGGGCCTCCACAGGGTACAAGGCCACGGGCCTCCACAGGGTATAAGGCCACAGACCTTCTCAGGGTACAAATCCACAGACCACCACAGGGTACAAGGCCACGAACCGCCAGGGAGTACAAGGCCACAGACCGCTGGGGAGTACAAGGCTGCAGACCACCGGGGAGTACAAGGCCACGGACCACCAGGGAGTACAAGGCCGCAGACCACCAGGGAGTACAAGGCCACGGACCGCCGGGGAGTACAAGGCCACGGACCGCCGGGGAGTACAAGGCCGCAGACCGCTGGGGAGTACAAGGCCGCAGACCGCCGGGGAGTACAAGGCCGCAGACCGCCGGGGAGTACAAGGCCGCAGACCGCCGGGGAGTACAAGGCCGCAGACTGCCGGGGAGTACAAGGCCGCAGACTGCCGGGGAGTACAAGGCCACGGACCGCCGGGGAGTACAAGGCCGCAGAAAGCCGGGGAGTACAAGGCCGCAGACCGCCGGGGAGTACAAGGCCGCAGACCGCCGGGGAGTACAAGGCCGCAGACCGCCGGGGAGTACAAGGCCGCAGACCGCTGGGGAGTACAAGGCCACGGACCGCCGGGGAGTACAAGGCCGCAGACCGCCGGGGAGTACAAGGCCGCAGACCGCCGGGGAGTACAAGGCTGCAGACCGCTGGGGAGTACAAGGCCGCAGACCGCTGGGGAGTACAAGGCCACGGACCAATTGCTGGATAATGGGATTCAGATAGGTGCTTGATGGACGGCGCCGACACAATGGGCCGAAGGGCATTTTCCGTGTGTTAATATTTCATCACTCAATGATGTTGAGGGTTCATATAATTTACAGTGGAGAAGGAGGCCATTCAGCCCATCGAGTCTGCAGCAAGAGTTGGAAAGGTCAAGCCATGCCCACATGGGCGTGGCTAGGGGTGGAGCCTAACTGGACAATCGTCATCAGCAAGTCACAAAGGGAGACTCCGCCCACCAAACGTCGCCAGTGACCGAAGGAAGCCCCGCCCCCGTCAAGGCGCAAACGTCGGGAGGCCCCGCCCACCCGTGGGTCCTGGGCAGCCCCGCCCAGAAATCAAGGTGTCCCTCTCACGCCGGGGCGCTCTCCTCTCACCTGCCCACCCCCTCGACAGAATCGATTAACTGAACCAGAACTTCGTTTTAGCTGCTAACTATAACGCGGTGAGGACCGGCAAGAAGCTGAAGTGGGTCGGCGATTATTCAAAAAAATAAGATCCACTTTGCGTAGGCCGCAAAGATGCCACCGATAGCCTACTGCGCACGCGCGTCCAAACCGAGCCCTTGTGTCTGCGCACGCGCGCCTCGGCACTCGGGCTCCCCAGGAATTGGTATGTGCGCACGCGCGTCCCTATTGCGCTGTCGTCAGACGCATTCAGCACATTCGTGGCCGGAACCCCATCGGACTTTGACAGCCCCCAGTGCAGGAAATACGATGGGCCCAGGGTGGTGACTCATTGCACTTTCTCAGTCTCTGCACCCGGGTGGTGACTCATTGCACATTCTCAGTATCTGTACCAAGGTGGTGACTTATTGCATATTCACAGTATCTGCACCAAGGTGGTGACTCTGCATATTCTCAGTATCTGTACCAAGGTGGTGACTGCATATCCTGAGTATCTGCACCGGGGTGGTGATTCTGCTTATCTCAGTTTCTGCACCAGGGTGGTGACTCTGCATATTCTCAGTATCTGCATCAGGGTGGTGACTCTGCATATTCTCAGTATCTGCACCAGGGTGGTGGCTCTGCATATTCTGAGTATCTGCACCGGGGTGGTGATTCTGTTTATCTCAGTATCTGCACCAGGGTGGTGACTCTGCATATTCTCAGTATCTGCGGCATGGTGGCTCTGCATATTCTCAGTATCTGCGGCATGGTGGTAACTCATTGCACATTCTCCGTATCTGCACCAGTGTGGTGAGACATTGCACATTCTCTGTAACTGCACCTGAGATGGTGGTGGTGAGCTGCCTTCTTGAACTACTAGTGTCCGTGTGCTTTAGGTAACACCCACAGTGGTATTAGGGAGGGTGTTCCAGCATTTTGACCTAGTGGCAACCGAAACATTTCCAACTCGGGATGGTGAGTGACCTGGAGGGTAGCTTGCAGGTGGTGGTCTTCCCGGGTATTGGCTGCTCTTGTCCTTCTAGATGGTAGTGGTCGTAGGTTTGGAAGATGCTGCCTAAGGAACCTTGGTGAGTTACTGCAGTGCATCTTGCAGATGGTACACACTGCTGCTAAAGTATGCTGGTAGTGGAGGAAGTGAATATTTGTGGAAGGGGGAGCAATCAAACGGAGTGCTTTGACTTGGATAGAACATAGAACAGTACAGCACAGAACAGGCCCTTCGGCCCTCGATGTTGTGCCGAGCATTGTCCGAAACCAAGATCAAGCTATCCCACTCACTGTCATTCTGGTGTGCTCCATGTGCCTATCCAATAACAGCTTGAAAGTTCCTAAAGTGTCCAACTCCACTATCACAGCAGGCAGTCCATTCCACACCCTAACCACTCTCTGAGTAAAGAGCCTACCTCGAATATCCCTCCTATATCTCCCACCCTGAATCTTATAGTTATGCCCCCTTGTAACAGCTACATCCACCCGAGGAAATAGCCTCTGAACGTCCACTCTATCCCCCTCATCATCTTATAAACCTCTATTAAGTCGCCTCTCATCCTCCTCCGCTCTAAAGAGAAAAGCCCTTGCTCCCTCAACCTTTCCTCATAAGACCTATCCTGCAAACCAGGCAGCATCCTGGTAAATCTCCTTTGCACCCTTTCCAATGCTTCCACATCCTTCCTATAATGAGGTGACCAGAACTGCACACAATACTCCAAATGTCGTCTCACCAGGGTCACGTATAGTTGCAGCATAACCTCACGGCTCTTAAACTCAAGCCCCCTGTTAGTAAACGGTAACACACTATAAGCCTTCTTCACGCTCTATCCACTTTGAGTGGCAACCTTCAGAGATCTGGACATGAACCCCAAGATCTCTCTGTTCCTCCACATTCCTCAGAACTCTGCTGTTGACCCTGTAATCCGCATTCAAATTTGTCCTACCAAAATGAATCACCTCGCACTGATCAGGGTTAAACTCCATCTGTCATTTTTCGGCCCAGCTCTGCATCCTATCAATGTCTCTTTGCAGCCTAGAACAGCCCTCCACTTCATCCACTACTCCACCAATCTTGGTGTCATCAGCAAATTTACTGACCCACCCTTCAGCCCCCTCCTCCAAGTCATTGATAAAAATCACAAATAGCAGAGGACCCAGCACTGATCCCTGTGGTACACCGCTGGTAACTGGTCTCCAGTCTGAAAATTGTCCATCCACCACCACCCTCCGTCTTCTAAGTGATAGCCTGTTACTTATCCAATTGGCCAAATTTCCCTCGATCCCACACCTCCTTACTTTCTTCATGAGCCGACCATGGGGAACCTTATCAAAGGCCTTACTAAAATCCATGTATACAACATCAACTGCTCTACCTTCATCGACACACTTAGTTACCTCCTCAAAGAATTTAATCAAATTTGTGAGGCAAGGCTTACCCTTCATGAATCCGTGTTGACTATCCCGGATTAAGCTGCATTTTTCCAAATGGTCGAGCTTCTTCAGTGTCAGTGGAACTGCACTCATCCAGGCAAGTGGGAGTATTCCATTACACTCCTGGTTTGTAGTTGGTGGACAGGATTTGGTGATCAGGAGGTGATTTACTCACGGCAGGATCCCCAGCCTCTGACTTGCTCTTGTTGCTGCACTTACATGGCTAGTCCAGTTCAGCTTCTGTACCTCAGAGAACTTGTTCAGAATCTAATAGTGCTTCATCGTCTGCTGGGAGAATCATCCCCCCCCCCCCCCCCCCCCCCCCACTGACATCAGCTTTGGACAAATGTATTTTTTGAAAATTTATTCTTGTGATGTGGGCATGACTGGCTGGGTACATTTGAACTGAGCGGCTTATAAGAACATAAGAACTAGGAGCAGGAGTAGGCCATCTGGCCCCTCGAGCCTGCTCCGCCATTCAATGAGATCATGGCTGATCTTTTGTGGACTCAGCTCCACTTTCCGGCCTGAGCACCATAACCCTTAATCCCTTTTTTCTTTAAAAAACTATCTATCTTTACCTTAAAAACATTTAATGAAGGAGCCTCAACTGCTTCACTGGGCAAGGAATTCCATAGATTCACAACCCTTTGGGTGAATAAGTTCCTCCTAAACTCAGTCCTAAATCTACTTCCCCTTATTTTGAGGCCATGTCCCCTAGTTCTGCTGTCACCCGCCAGTGGAAACAACCTGCCCGCATCTATCCTATCTATTCCCTTCATAATTTTAAATGTTTCTATAAGATCCCCCCTCATCCTTCTAAATTCCAACGAGTATAGTCCCAGTCTACTCAACCTCTCCTCGTAATCCAACCCCTTCAGCTCTGGGATTAACCTCGTGAATCTCCTCTGCACACCCTCCAGTGCCAGTACGTCCTTTCTCAAGTAAGGAGACCAAAACAGAACACAATACTCCAGGTGTGGCCTCACTAACACCTTATACAATTGCAGCATAACCTCCCTAGTCTTAAACTCCATCCCTCTAGCAATGAAGGACAAAATTCCATTTGCCTTCTTAATCATCTGTTGCACCTGCAAACCAACTTTCTGTGACTCATGCACTAGCACACCCAGGTCTCTGTGCACAGCAGCATGCTTTAATATTTTATTGTTTAAATAATAATCCCGTTTGCTGTTATTCCTACCAAAATTGTTAACCTCACATTTGTCAACATTGTATTCCATTTGCCAGACCCTAGCCCATTCGCTTAACCTATCCAAATCCCTCTGCAGACTTCCAGTATCCTCTGCACTTTTCGCTTTACCACTCATCTTAGTGTCGTCTGCAAACTAGAACACATTGCCCTTGATCCCCACTCCAAATCATCTATGTAGATTGTGAACAATTGTGGGCCCAACACGGATCCCTGAGGGACACCACTAGCTACTGATTGTCAACCAGAGAAGCACCCATTAATCCCCACTCTTTGCTTTCTATTAATTAACCAATCCTCTATCCATGCTACTACTTTACCCTTAATGCCATGCATCTTTATCTTATGCAGCAGCCTTTTGTGTGGCACCTTGTCAAAAGCTTTCTGGAAATCCAGATATACCACATCCATTGGCTCCCCGTTATCTGCTGCACTGGTAATGTCCTCAAAAAATTCCACTAAATTAGTTAGGCACGACCTGCCCTTTATGAATCCATGCTGTGTCTGCCCAATGGGACAATTTCTATCCAGATGCCTCGCTATTTCTTCCTTGATGATAGATTCCAGCATCTTCCCTACTACCGACGTTAAGTTCACTGGTCTATAATTTCCTGCTCTCTGCCTACCTCCTTTTTTAAACAGTGGTGTCACGTTTGCTAATTTCCAATCCAACGGGACCACCCCAGAGTCTAGTGAATTTTGGTAAATCATCACTAGTGCATCTGCAATTTCCCTAGCCATCTCTTTTAGCACTCTGGGATGCATTCCATCAGGGCCAGGAGACTTGTCTACCTTTAGCCCCATTAGCTTGCCCATCACTACCTCCTTAGTGATAACAATCCTCTCAAGGTCATCACCTGTCATAACCTCATTTCTATCAGTCGCTGGCATGTTATTTGTGTCTTCCACTGTGAAGACCGACCCAAAAAACCTGTTCAGTTCCTCAGCCATTTCCTCATCTCCCATTATTAAAACTCCATTCTCATCCTCTAAAGGACCAATATTTACCTTAGCCACTCTTTTTTGCTTTATATATTTGTAAAAACTTTTGCTGTCTGTTTTTATATTCTGAGCAAGTTTACTCTCATACTCTATCTTACTCTTCTTTATAGCTTTTTTAGTAGCTTTCTGTTGCCCCTTAAATATTTCCCAGTCCTCTAGTCTCCCACCAATCTTTGCCACTTTATCACATGGTTTAAGAGTCAAACGACAATTGTTTCACTGTCACCTTTCAGACATTGAGTCCAGGTTTTTATTGAATTCAAATTTCATCATCTGCCATGGTGTGATTTAAACTCTTGTCTCCAAGGCAGGACTCTAGGTCACTAGTTCAGCGGCATTAGCATTCGACCACCTTTTATCCCGGGGATTCCGAATCCCAGAGGGAATTGTATGAAGTTTTGAATCAACATTAGACAACTTGGGCTGGATTCTCTGCACCCCGACTCTGAAATCGCATTCGGCGATGGGGCGGAGAATCCGGTTTCCCGCACCAAATCGGGACCGGTTCTGCGAATCTCCGCCCCTCGAAAATAGGCGTCCTCGTGCCGATTACCGCCTCCGGCCATTGCTATTCTCCGTCTCCGACCAGCCGAATTCCCGACGGCGTGGACCACTCATACTCCCACCGTCCATGATACCCGTGTGGCGGCTGCGGACTCAGTCCGGGGAGGGCTGATCGGAGGGCAGGGTGGGCCTCATTCGGGTCTGGGGTTTTTTGTGCGGGCGGTCCGGGTCGGGCGAGCGGCCAATCGGGGGCAGTATCTCCGCGGTCCAGGTCTGCGGGCTGAGTCTGCCATGGAGCACGGCGCGGCCGCTGGAGCCCACCGCCTCTGACCCGGAAGTGAAGGGGGCTGAATCGGCAGCTAGAGTTGCGAGCTCCACGACAGCTGCCTGCTAGCCCCCTGCAAGGCAGTCAATCTGTGGGCCTTTGACCCCAGTTTTCCTGGCGTAAAAGAACACAGTTTTCACGATGGTGCGGGGACATAGTCCCAAAAACTGGAGAATCCGGCCCCTTAAATTTCAATGGCTGTAAAGTCCAATAGGGTGCTTCACTGAGAAACAGTCAGATCAGGAGTGTGGTGTACACAGACACTGTCAGCAAATAGAACCCGTTGCTCACAATGGCACTGCAATGAAAGCAAAATACTGTGGATTCTGGAAATATGAAATGAAAACAGAAAATGCTGGATAAACACAGTAGGTCTGGCAGGATTTGTGGAGAGAGAAACAGAGTTAAAGTTTTGAGTCAGTATGACAAACAAGAGGGAGAATTGTGATGGATTTTGTGCTGTATAAAGGGGAGTGGAACAAAGAAGATGGGATGGCTATCCGGAACTATGTGGAGCAGAATAAGACGGGAGAGGTTTCTACCTCCACGTTGTGGGAGGTGCTGAATGAGGGGGTTTATCTCGATCTGGGCGCACAAGGAGAGGGTTGACCGGGCTGCTAGGTTGAGGTTGGTGAAGGCCATTCTGAAGGTTAACTGGAGGAGGTACTCAGTGGCGCCTGAGGAGGTGCTGTTGAAGGAGGGACAGAAGCTTCAAATGGAGTTTGGACTTGTGTCCACAGGAAAGGCGGTGGGGCAACTGCGCAGGGCCAGGTGGTCAACATATGAATGTGGGGAGAAAGCCATCAGGATGCTTGCACATCTGTTGAGGCAGGCGGCGGCGGTGAAGGAAATTGGGAGGATGAGAGATGGCGGGGGTGCAGTGGTAATGGAGCCGGAGGAAGTGAATGGGTTGTTGGCGGTGGTTTTTACATAGAATTTACAGTGCAGAAGGAGGCCATTCGGCCCATCGAGTCTGCACCGACTCTTGGAAAGAGCACCCTACCCAAGGTCAACACCTCCACCCTACCACCATAACCCAGTAACCCCACCCAACACTAAGGGCAATTTTGGACACTAAGGGCAATTTATCATGGCCAATCCACCTAACCTGCACATCTTTGGACTGTGGGAGGAAACCGGAGCACCCGGAGGAAACCCACGCACACACGGGGAGGATGTGCCGACTCCGCACAGACAGTGACCCTTCACCGTAAATTGCATAGCTTGGAGCCTCCAGTGGGGATGAGGGTATGAGGCGGTTTTTGGATGAACTGGAGTTCCCCAGGATGGCAGAGGCAAAGTTGCAGGGGCTGAGAGAGTGAATGGATTGCACAGGATCGCTGCAGGTGGGGAAGGCCCCGGGTCCGGAAGGGTTCCCAGCCAAGGTTGGGTCGGAGCTGGGCTCCTGTTAGTTGAGATGTATAATGAGTCGATAATGAGGGGAGAGCCCCCATGTTGTCTCAGGCGCAGAAGACCACAGTTTTCACGATGGTGTGGGGACATAGTCCCAAAACTGGAGAATCCAGCCCCTTAAATAGCACTCATTTTAAAGAAAGACAAGGATGGAGCAGCTTTGGCATCGAAGCTGCTGGCGAAGGTACTGCGACATGGAGAGAGGATTGTGTGCCGGAGGGGAAAGGTGAGACCAGACAGGATTTGTGAAGTGGCGGCAGCGGTCGATGGTTGTCCGGAGATTACCGAATGTGATTATGATGCCGTCGGATACCGAGAAGTGGTTGTAGTAATGGACGTGGAGAAAGCTTTCGATCTGGTGGAGTGGGCGTACTTAGGTGCTGGGGCGGATTGGGCTTGTGTAGGGATTCATGGTTTGGGCTCAGTTCTTTAAGGCACCTAAGGTTTAAACTAATAGGATCAGCTCGGATTGCACTGGGGGGTCGAGCACAGTAAGAAGTCTAACAACACCAGGTTGAAGTCCAACAGGTTTGTTTCAAACACGAGCTTTCGGAGCGCTGCTCCTTCCTTAGGTGAATGGCGAGGTATGTTCCAGAAACATTTATATAGACAAAGTCAGAGATGCCAGACAATGCTTGGAATGCGAGCGTTTGCGGGTAATCAAATCTTTAGAGATCCAGAGATAGGGGGTAATCCCAGGTTAAAGAGGTGTGAATTGTCTCAAGCCAGGATAGTTGGTAGCATTTTGCAAGTCCAGGCCAGATGGTTGGGGAGTGAATGTAATGCAACATGATTCATGTATTCAGTGGCGTACCGCAGGGATCAGATCTGGGTTCTCTGCTGTTTGTGATTTTCATTAATGACTTGGATGAGGGAGTTGAAGGGTGGGTCAGTAAATTTGCAGACGAAACGAAGATTGGTGAAGTTGTGGATAGTGAGGAGGGCTGTTGTCGGCTGCAAAGAGACATAGATAGGATGCAGAACTGGGCTGAGAAGTGGCAGATGGAATTTAACCCTGAAAAGTGTGAGGCTGCCCATTTTGGAAGGACAAATATGAATGCGGAATACAGGGTTAGCAGTAGGGTTCTTGGCAATGTGGAGGAGCAGAGAGATCTTGGGGTCAATGTTCAAAGATCTTTGAAAGTTGCCACTAAAGTTGATAGAGCTGTGAAGAAGAACTATGGTGTGCTAGTGTTCATTAGCAGAGGGATTGAATTTAAGAGCCATGAGGTGATGATGCAGCTGTACAAAACCTTGGTAAGGCCACATTTGGAGTACTGTGTGCAGTTCTGGTCATCTCATTTTAGGAAGGATGTGGAAGCTTTGGAAAAGTTGCAAAGGAGATTTACCAGGATGTTGCCTGGAATGGAGAGTATGTCTTACGAGGAAAGGTTGAGGGTACTGGGCCTTTTCTCATTAGAACGGAGAAGGATGAGGGGCGACTTGATAGAGGTTTATAAGATAATCAGGGGAATAGATAGAGTAGACAGTCAGAAACTTTTTCCCCGGGTGGAACAAACCATTACAAGGGGACATAAATTTAAGGTGAATGGTGGAAGATATAGGGGGGATGTCAGAGGTAGGTTCTTTACCCAGAGAGTAGTGGGGGGATGGGATGCACTGCCTGTGGAAGTAGTTGAGTCGGAAACATTAGGGACCTTCAAGCAGCTATTGGATAGGTACATGGATTACGGTAGAATGATGGAGTGTAGATTAATTTGTTCTTAAGGGCAGCACGGTAGCATTGTGGATAGCACAATTGCTTCACAGCTCCAGGGTCCCAGGTTCGATTCCGGCTTGGGTCACTGTCTGTGCGGAGTCTGCACATCCTCCCCGTGTGTGCGTGGGTTTCCCCGGGTCCTCCGGTTTCCTCCCACAGTCCAAAGATGTGCAGGTTGGGTGGATTGGCCATGATAAATTGCCCTTAGTGTCCAAAAATGCCCTTGAGTGTTGGGTGGGGTTACTGGGTTATGGGGATAGGGTGGAGGTGTTGACCTTGGGTAGGGTGCTCTTTCCAAGAGCCGGTGCAGACTCGATGGGCCGAATGGCCTCCTTCTGCACTGTAAATTCTATGATAATCTATGATAATCTCGGACAAAGGTTCGGCACAACATCGTGGGCCGAAGGGCCTGTTCTGTGCTGTATATTTCTATGGTTCTATGTTCAATCTGGGTAGAGCTCAGGAACAGGAAGGAGGCAATCACAATGTTGAGTGTTTATTACAGGCTCCCCAGCTGCCAGCAAGAGATAGAGGAGCAGATAGGTACACAGATTTTGGATAGGTGCAAAAGTAACAGTGTTGTTGTGGGAGGGGACCTCACTTCCCCTATATTGACTGGGACTCACTTAGTGCTAGGGGCTTGATGGGGCAGAGTTTGTAAGGTATATCCAGGAAGATGCCTTGATGCAATATGTTGATAGTCCAACTAGGGAAGGGGCAGTACTGGATCTGGGATTGGGGAATGAGCCTGGACAGGTGGTTGAAGTTTCAGTAGGGGAACATTTTGGGAATAGTGCCACAATTCCATAAATTTCAGGGTACTTTTGGACAGGGGTGAGGGTAACCCTCACGTTAAGGTGCGAAAGTGGGGAAAGGCAAATTACGATAACAGACAGGAATTGAAGAATTTGGATTGGGTGCGGCTGTTGGATAGCAAATCAACATTGGATATGTGGGAGTCTTTCAAGCAACAGTTGATTAGTATTCAGGAAAGTCATGTTCTTGAGAGAATGAAGGATAAGTATTGGAAATTTCGGGAGCCCTGGATAACGAGGGATATTGTGAACATCGTCAAAAAGGAGACTTTTGTACGGTATTGAAGGGTGGGGACAGTCAAAACCGTTGAGTATAAAGACAGTAGGAAGGTACTGAAGTGGGAAATGGGGTGGGGGGGGTCATGAAAAGTCCTTGGTAATTAGGATTAAGGTGAATCCCAAAGCTTTTTATTCATATGTTAAAAAGCAAGAGGGTGGGCAGGGAAAGGATTGGACCACTTAAGGACAGTGGGGGGGGGGGGGGGGGGGGATCTATGTGCTGAGCCAGAGGAAATGGGTGAGGTACAAAATGAATACTTTGCATTAGTGTTCACCAAAGAAAGGGACTTTGTGGAAGATGATTCTTGGGTAGGGTGTGTGAACAGTCTGGATCATGTTAACATTGAAAAACATGAGGTATAGAGTCTTTTAAAATATTTTAAGGTAGATAAGTCTCCTGGGCCGGATGGGATTTACCCCAAAATACTGAGGGAAGTGATGTGACCATCAATTGACTAGAGACATGATTGGAAGTAAACTGTGGTTTTAATAGTCTTACAACTGAGCCTGCCTGCAACCATAAGAACTGAGGGCAGGCTCACGGTTGCAGCACATTATACTTCCGGTAGTGGGAGGGGCCATGGGCAGAGCCATGGGCGGAGCCAATGGTGGAGCCCAGTACAAGCTCCTCATCTCCCCCTATGGGCAGAGCTGTGCAATGGCTCACATACGGAGCCCACAAGGACATAATACAATGCAATGCAATACAGAGTGAATTACAATACAGTATGAATTCACCACATTCACCCCCTGTAAAAAAAGTCAAGTCCGGCGGGGGTGATGGGTCTACAAGTTGAGCCGGTCCGGTGGCCGAGTCGTCCTTTGGGATCGGCAGAGCACCGGGGTTGCAGCCTCTTTGGGTGGCTGGGTGGTGACCATCGGTGTGGGTATGAGGGTGGACTCCGGGCGTGTTTCGACCCGAGCTTCATTCCTGACCGGTGCGACAGGCGCCGGGGGGGTGCAGGAAACCTATAGGCGTGGGGGCACCGAGCGTGGGCAGGGAACCTATAGGCGCAGGGCATGGGGGGTTGAGTGGGGTGTAGTGTGAGGGGTACCTCGGCGGTGGTGGTGGTGGTGATGGATCCTGCAGGCGCCAGGTCCCGGAGGGAAACGGTGTCCTGATGGCCATCGGGGTATTCAATAAAAGCGTATTGGGGGTTCGTATGAAGCAGTAGCACTCGCTCTACTAGCGGGTCTGTTTTGTGTGTCCGGACGTGCTTCCGGAGGAGAACCGGGCCCGGTGTCCTCAACCATGATGGGAGCGAAGCCCCCGTGGTAGAGAAAGCAAATAGGCGTTTGTGAGGGGTCTGGTTGGTGGCGGTGCATAAGAGCATTAGCATGGAGCGCGTCGGGGAGGACCTCCTGCCAATGGGAGATTGGGAGATTCCTGGATCGGATGGTCAGTAGGACGGTCTTCCAGACCATCGCGTTCTCTCTCTCCACTTGCCCGTTCCCCCTGGGGTTGTAGCTGGTAGTCCTGCTCGAGGCGATGCCCTTGTCGAGCAGGTACTGGCGCAGCTCGTCGCTCATGAAGGACGAACCACTGTCGCTGTGTACGTAGCTGGGGAAACCAAACAGGGTGAAGAC
This sequence comes from Scyliorhinus canicula, assembly GCF_902713615.1. Classification (NCBI taxonomy): domain Eukaryota; kingdom Metazoa; phylum Chordata; class Chondrichthyes; order Carcharhiniformes; family Scyliorhinidae; genus Scyliorhinus; species Scyliorhinus canicula. The sequence continues at coordinate 111,238,557 of NC_052162.1, read as the reverse complement.
ACTGTGCAGGACTCTGATGACTGTGTGGGAGGTCATATCGGGGCACGGGATAGCAAAGGGGAAGTGGGAGAATTCGTCGATGATGTTAAGAAAGTACACATTTCGATTGGTCGAGGGGAGTGGCCCTTTGAAATCGATGCTCAAGTGTTCAAAGAGCCGGGAAACCTTTACCAGGTGGGCCTTGTCTGGTCTATAGAAGTGTGGTTTGCACTCCACGCAGATCAGGCAATCCCTGGTGATGGCTTTTACCTCCTCGGTGGAGAAAGGCAGATTTTGGGTTTTGACGTAGTGGGCGAGCCGGGTGACCCCCGGGTGGCAGAGGTCATTGTGGACAACCTTCAGGCGGTTGTCTTGCGCGCTGGCGCACGTGCCGCGGGACAGGGCATCTGGGGGGTCGTTGAGCTTCCCCGGTCGATATATGATATCGTAATTATAGGTGGAGAGTTCGATCCTCCACCGCAAGATTTTATCATTTTTAATTTTGTCCCTTTGCGAGTTGTCAAACATGAAGGCAACCGATCGTTGGTCGGTGATGAGGGTGAACCTCCTACCCGCGAGGTAGTGCCTCCAGTGCCGTACGGCTTCCACAGTGGCTTGAGCTTCCTTTTCGACTGAGGAGTGTCGAAGTTCCGAAGCGGAGAGGGTTCGGGAGAAGAAGGCAACTGGTCTCCCAGCCTGATTTAGAGTGGCTGTGAGAGCGACCTCCGAGGCATCGCTCTCCACCTGAAAGGGGACGGATTCATCCACCGCCCGAATGGCCGCTTTGCCGATGTCCTCCTTGATGCAGTTGAAGGCCTAGCGAGCCTCAGCTGACAGAGGAAAGAGTGTGGCCTTAAATAGTGGGCGGGCTTTGTCCGCATACTGAAGGACCCATTGGGCGTAATACGAGAAGAATCCCAGGCACCTCTTGAGGGCCCTGGGACAATGAGGGAGAGGGAATTGTAAGAGGGGCCGCATACGGTCCGGGTCGGGACCCAGGACTCCGTTTTCCACAACATAGCCGAGGATGGCTTGCCTGGTCGTGCGGAAAACGCATTTCTCCGTGTTGGGGCTGGCCACAAAAATGGCACGCTGGTGCTCCATAGTGGGTGGGTGGCCGCGCGGCGCAGGCCTGGGGCAGTCGCTGGTCGGGGGCCCACGATGGGGTCGCTTGGTCCGCGGGGAAGGAGTTCAGACTGCGGAACGTGACCTCCATAGTCGTTGCCAACTCTACAGTGTCCTCCAAGTTCTGGGTCCCTTTTTCAAGTAGTCGCTGGCGCACATAGTTAGACCTGAGCCCTGCAACGTATACATCATAGACAGCGAGTTCCATGTGTTGGGAGGCCATTACAGCCTGAAAATTGCAGTCCCGAGCTAGGGCTTTTAAGTTGCACAGGGAGTCTTCCAGCGACTCTGCGGGGCGCTGGCGACGGGTCGTGAAAATGTGCTGCACGTAGACCTCGTTAATCGGCCGCACGTACAATCGGTCGAGCATAGCCAGGGCCTCAGTATATGAGGTGGTACAATTGAGTTGCGTAGAGATACGATGGCTCACCCGTGCGTGCAGTAGGCTGAGTTTCTACTCCTCTGTAGTCTCGGATGTGCTTGATTCAGCCAGGTAGGCCTTGAAACATCGAAGCCAGTGTAGGAAGATTTCCTTCGCCTCTGCAGCCTGCGGGTCAAGTTCTAGTTGGTCAGGTTTGAAGGCTGAGTTTTCTTCAAGTTTTCTAAGACTATTAAATTGATGTGACCATCAATTCACTAGAGACACGATTGGAAGTAAACTGTGGTTTTAATAGTCTTACAACTGAGCCTGCCTGCGACCAGAAGAACTGAGGGCAGGTTCACGGCTGCAGCACTTTATACTTCTGGTAGTGGGAGGGGCCATGGGCGGAGCCAAGGGTGGAGCCCAGTACAAGCTCCTCATCTCCCCCTATGGGCAGAGCCGCTCAGCGGCTCACATACAGAGCCCACAAGGACATAATACAATGCAATGCAATACAGTGTGAATTACAATACAGTATGAATTCACCACAGGAAGCAAGGGAGGAAATTGCTGGGGCCTTGACTGACATCTTTGTAACTTAATTGGCTACAGGTGAGATCCCAGAGGACTGGAGAATAGCTAATGTGGTACCGCTGTTTAAGAAAGGTAGCAGGGATAATCCTGAAAACTGTAGGCCGGTGAGCCTTACGTCGGTAGTGGGTAAATTATTGGAGAGAATTCTCAGTGATAGGATTTATACTCATTTGGAAACAAATGGACTCATCAGTGATAAGCAGCACGGTTTTGTGAAGGGGAGGTCATGCGTCACTAACTTGATCGGGTTTTTTGGGGAGGTGACAAAGATGATTAATATGGGGAGGGTGGTGGATGTTGTTTACATGGACTTCAGTAAAGCCTCTGACAAGGTGCCTCATGGCAGGCTGTTACAAAAGGTGAAGTCACAAGGGATCAGAGGTGAGGTGGTAAGATGGATACAGAACTGGCTCGGTCACAGAAGGCAGCAGTAGAAGGTTGTTTTTTCTGAATGGAAGGTTGCGACTAGTGGTTCCATAGGGATCTGTGCTGGGGCCTCTGTTGTTTGTAGTGTACATAAACGATTTGGAGGAAAATGTAGCTCGCCTGATTAGTAAGTTCGCGGATGACACCAAGGTTGGTGGAGTGGCAGATCGTGTTAAGGTTTGTCAGAAGATACAGCAGGACATAGATAGGTTGGAAACTTGGACAGAAAATGGCAAATGGAGTTTAATCTGGACAAATGAGAGGTAATGCACTTTGGTCGGTCTAACATAGTGGGGAAATATACCATAAATGGCAAATCCTTTAAGAATATTGAAAGTCAGAGAGATCTGGGTGTGCATGTCCACAGATCTTTGAAAGAGGCAACACAAGTGGACAAGGTAGTCTAGAAAGCATACAGAATGCTTGCCTTCATTGGACGGGGAATTGAGTATAAAAACTGGCAGGTCATGTTACAGTTGTATAGAACCTTGGTACAGCCACACTTGGAATATTGCGCACAATTCTGGTCACCACACTACCAGAAGGATGTGGACGTTTTGGAGGGGGTGCAGAGGAGGTTTACCAGAATAGTGCCTGGTCTGGAGGGTGTTAGCTATGTGGAGATGCTGAATAGACTCAGACTGTTTTCATTAGAAAGACGGAGGTTGAGGGGTGACCTGATAGAGGTCTACAAGATTATGAGGGGCATGGATAGAGTGGATGGGCAGGCACTCTATCCCAGGGTGGAGGGGTCAGTCACCAGGGGGCATAGGTTTAAGGTTCGTGGGGCAAAGTTTAGAGGAGATGTGCGAGGCAGGTTTTGTTACGCAGAGGGTGGTAAGTGCTGGAATGCGTTGCCTGGGGAGGTTGTGGAAGCAGATACATTAACGGCGTTCAAAAGGCATCTTGACAAACACATGGATAGGATGGGTAGAGAGGGATACGGCACAAGGAAGTGCTGGCGGTTTTAGCAAAGGTTGGTATCATGACCAGTACAGGCTTGAAGGGCCAAAGGGCCTGTCCTATGCTGTATTGTCCTTTGTTCACCGGGAGGAGGGAGAGGAACCTAGAGGGGCAAGGGGGCTCATCGGTACTCCAGCCAATGAGAGGCTAGAGAGTGGAGAGAATGGGCGGTGCAGGAACTGCTCACTGGGAGAGTCTGTCTGCGGACAGATGTCAGGGGGCTGGGGGTGGGGGAGCTGATTCGGAGCTTTATTAAATCTCTTTCCAGCAAAGCATGTATATGTGTTTGTGTGTTTAATATAGAGGACAAGATTACACTGCACTAGAGAGGTCTATTTCAGTGCAGTGGTAGAAGATTATTGGATTGGAAGGAATTAAGAAAAACTGGAGTTATTTGGAAACAGCATTTTCACGCCACTGGGGGTCTGCCTTTCAGCTTCAGTCTCACACAAAAGTGGAAGTGGGAGGCGAGTGCCTGACATAAATGCTATGTAAACTGTCACAACACCCTGGGCTAGCACACGGTCAATTTCAGCTCCACTTGACCTGAAGTTGAAACACAGGTGAAATTAGATTTTATTTAAAATACCCCAGGTCCTTCGAAGAGCCCAATAAACTAGTTACCGGGTTTGTAACGAAAAAACGCAAGTTACCTTTTACTATGTGCAGTATTATAAACAGACAGAAAATGTAACTGACTAGCTACTATCCCGTATTCCCGTAACAGCCTCCCCGGACAGGCGCCGGAATGTGGCGACTAGGGGCTTTTCACAGTAACTCCATTTGAAGCCTACTCGTGACAATAAGCGATTTTCATTTCATTTTTCATTTCACTATCCCTTTTCCCCTTCCTAACTCTTCCCACATTCTCTACAAACACACTCACAGACAAATAACACAGAGGGGGAAGGGATGATAGAAAGACAAACAAAATATTAATAAAAATCCAAGGATACGGATCTTTGATGCACTGGGATGACTTGCAGTCAATGTCTTTCTGAAGTTAAAGCTTTTGCTTTGGTACTTCTTCCTTCTAGGCTCGAGGTGGTTTTCTCTGACAAGATTGTCTACCTTGTCTGCAGACTCAGCCTCATTTCAGGTTCACAGCACAGGATGTGTCAGGCACTCACTGACTTTACAACAATAGAGCAGTTCCTTCACTTCAGCAAGCAGGAGACAGACTGTTCCTTTCACTTCCAAGGTCTAATCACTTCTGCCCAGTTCTCTCAGAAAGCATCACGCAGGAACCAATCGCTGACTGTTGTCAGGCAGAATACTTTCCCTGCCCAACCCACTGGTTGCCAGTTAACCAAGGGAACAGACTTCCTCCAAAAGATCCACCTGGTGCCCTGGAGTCTGGCTTCTCCTCTCCCAAACACAAAACCTGGGAGCACAGTGTCCTGGCAAAGCAGGCTGTTTCAACTTTAAGTCTTCTGCTTAAAGGCACATCCTGATTATGGGCCCACACACCAAAATAATAAAAATTAAATGTAATAAAAGAACAAAGAAAATAAACAGAAAGGTCTCTTACAAAGCAAAGCAATAGAGAAACTAGAAGAAGTAGGCCATTCTGCCCTTCTAGCCTGCTCCACCATTCAATATGATCATTGGCTGACCTTCTATCTCAATACCATACTTCCACTTCCTCCCCTGACCCCTTCCTAAATATACATTCAGCGGCTTGACCTCCACAGTCTCCTTCCGTAGAGAATTCCACAGCTCCACCACCTTCTCGGTGAAGCAATTGCTCCTCATCTCAATCCCTAAACGACCTGCCCTGTTTCCTGAGACTGTGACCCCTTGTTCTGGAACCCCAGCCAAAGGAAGCAACATTCATGCATCCAGTCCAGAGAAATAGGTTATTCAGCCTCTCGAGCGTGCCTAGCCATTTAATAAGATTGTGGCTGATCTAACACTCACTAACTCCACTTTCCTGCATTCTCTCCATAACCCTTCATTCAGCTACTGATTAAAAACCTGTCAATCTCAGCCTTGAAAATCTTCAAAGGCTCAACAGATGATGCCTTCTGGTCCTACACTCTCCTACACTGGGTGGAAACATCCTCCCAAAATTTACCATCTCAAATCCCCTCAGAATCTTGCATCTTTCAATTACATCGCCTATCATTTTTCTGAACTCCGAGGAGTGTACAGACCCAACCTGTTTAATCTTTCTTCATATGGCAAACCCTCCCGGGGTCACCCGAGTAAACCTCCTCTGTACTGCCTCCAATGATCTTTCCTTCAATAAAGGGACCAAATTGTCTACAGTCTTCTAAATGTGGCCTCACTAGTACCTTGTACAGTTGCAGCAACATCTCTTTACTTTTATACTCCAGCCCCCTTGAAATAAAAGGCAGCGTTCCATTTGTCTTCCCCATGACCTTCGGCATCTGTATGTCAGCTTTTTGGGTTCCATGAACAAGGACACCCAGGTGTCTTGGTGCCACAGCTTTCTGCGGTCTCTATTTAAATAATAATCCGATTTCTCATTCTTCCAAAACGAACAAGCTCACATTTTCCCACATTGAATTCCATTTGCCATTTTCTGCCCACTCACTTAACCTGTCAATATCTCTCTGTAATCAGCCCACGCTGCGGGCAGCACGGTGGCATTGTGGTTAGCACAAACGCTTCACAGCTCCAGGGTCCCAGGTTCGATTCCGGCTTGGGTCACTGTCTGTGCTGAGTCTGCACATCCTCCTCTTGTGTGCGTGGGTTTCCTCCGGGTGCTCCGGTTTCCTCCCACAGTCCAAAGATGTACAGGTTAGGTGGATTGGCCATGATAAATTGCCCTTAGTGTCCAAAATTGCCCTTAGTGTTGGGTGGGGTTACTGGGTTATGGGGATAGGGTGGAGGTGTTGACCTTGGGTAGGGTGCTCTTTCCAAGAGCCGGTGCAGACTCGATGGGCCGAATGGCCTCCTTCTGCACTGTAAATTCTATGATAAATTCTATGATAAACTATTTATATCCTTGCAACCTGCCTTCCCTCCGACCTTTGTATCGCTGCAGTTTTAGCCCTAGTACTCTCTGTTCCTTCCTCCAAATCATTAATATATATAGGGAAGCGCTGCGGTCCCCATACTGATCTCTATGGCATTCCACTGTAACTGCCCTCCAACCTGAGAAAGACGCCTTTATCACCATTACATCGCTGCTTCCTGTTAAGCATCCAATATTCTCACCAGGCCAGAATATTAACTCCAACACCATGAAATCCTATCCTGCATGAAAGCATTTTGTGTGGCACCTTATGAAATGCCTTTTGAAAATTGAAATATAAAACATCGTCGGTTCTCCTCTCTCTGATCTGGCTGATACCTCCTCAAAGAACTCCAGTAATTTTGCCCTTCTTGAAACCATGCTGATCCAGCTTGATCAGTTTATGACTTTTAAAATGTGCTATCTCTCCTTAATAATCAATTCTAATATTTGTCCAATAACTGAAGTTAGACTAACTTCCTGTAGTTTCCTTTTTGGACAGCGCCCTATCTAGGCCACTCGCCCGCCCTATCCCCGTAACCCCACTTAACCTGCACATCTTTGGACACTAAGGGGCAATTTAGAGAGGCCAATCCACCTAACCTAACATCTTTGAACTGTGTGAGGAAACCGGAGCACCCGGAGGAAACCCACTCATACACGGGGAGAACGTACGATCTCCACACAGTCACCCGAGGCCGGAATTGAACCCGGGCTCCTGGTGCTGTGAGACAGCAGTGCTAACCACTGTGCCGCCTTGTCGGAATTTTATACGTTTCAACGAGGTCCCCTCTCATTCGTCAAAATTCCAGTGAATATAGGTGCAGTCGACACAATCTCTCCTCGTACGACAATCCTGTCATCGCAGGAATCATTCTGGTGAATTGTTCAAAGCAATCAACATCGGGCCACCTTGTGTTTAAGTGTCACTGACCAGGATTATATTATGAATCAATGCACACAAAAGCAAAGTTCAGACCGACGAGTACAAGTCAGTATTTGTGCTTCCTATTCAAGGGGTCCCTGCCGGGGGGGGGGGGGGGGGGGGGATCTCCCCATTTGCGGTGACTTTGCAATCGAGCTGCCGGCTCAAAATGCTGGCCCGGATTCCCTCACGGACATCGTATTCCTCACCATCATAAATTTGCATGGCAAGGAATACGGAATTCCTTCCCGATTTGCACTCCGAAGGGGAATGTAAATCGTTTGCAATTCTCCTTTGGCAAGAGAACATAGAGTCAAAATTGGAGAATCCAGCCCTATGTCCGGAGCATGTGTCTCGTCTTGCGGCCAAAAGGTTGGCACCGCCCCAACACCGATGATCTGCCCAGTAGCAGTCTAGTAGCTGTGCCATGTAAAGCTCCTGGCTTTACCTGCAGATACGGACGGAGAATTGTCAGGTGCGTGGCCGCGCATGTGTACGGCGGCGACATGCAATGGTTGTGCCATGCAACATGGCACCGGCCGGGCACGGACCTGGCCTGCCAGATAATGCCCCTCTGTAACCCCTCTCGCCACCCCCCGCCAGTCCCCCCAGCCCCCGTCGAAGCCACCCCCCCCCCCCCCCCCGGCTAGTGGAGCAACTCCCTCCGCCGACTGTGGCAGCGCTGGACACAGTCCGCAGCTACCACGCAAGGTCCTCGAAAACTGAGCACACGTGTCCCACGCCGTTGGGAAGTAGTGATCTGCATATCTGTATATATATAAGGGGTTAATGTATAGACATAACAGCTAAGTAATCACTAGATGGAAGCACTAGAGATGGGTATAAAAGACAGACTCAAGCCGAGTTCCCGCCTCTTCGTGTGTGTAATGACGAGTGACCAGAGGTAGAGAGAGATAGCAGATGTTGTTAATCGTAGTTAAATCTTATTCAATCTTGTTTATTTAATATCTAGTATAAGTGTTGCAGAGAGAACAAACTCACAGTTTATTTGTTAACGTTGCTCGATAAATTATTTGCTTTAATTGGAAGACTACGAGTGTTAACCAACATCGAGTTAAAGATCAGCTTGGTAAGAAGCAAATGAGTAACATATATTACACAAAGTACTATAACAGGGAGGTCGGCCCATCGGGGGTGATGCATCGGGGGAGGGCCTCAGGTGACGTCCTGAGCCTGTCCCAACGGCGTGCGGCGTCATTTTGAGGGGGCGGAGCATCCAAAAAACGTCACCGCCCTGATTTCGGTGACAAAACGTTTTTCCTGGCCAATCGCTGTTTTCGTGTTCCGCGTCGGCAATCGGGGAATCGAGCTCATAGTCTCCCGAAAGGAGAATCTTGCCAGTTGTTTCCACTGCTCATGGAATCGAAAATATTGGGGTGAGGCGGTGTGGTGATATGGGTGGGAGCACTGCCATTGGTGCAGAGCATTGGTTTCCCATTGGCCCTGGCTGGTCATGTGCCTCTCGTCTGATTCGCTGGGACTAGTCATGTGACTGCTCACCAATTGGTTGAGAGGCAAGTAGACCCCGCGTCCGAGGCGGGGTATAAGTACCCAGTTTTCCCGGTGGTCGGCCTTTCTCTGTAGTCGACCACCGGGCTAACAACTAGCTGATTAAAGCCACAGTTTGGATCTTCATCGTGTCTCGCGTCCAATTGATGGTACATCAGGCGGCGAGGGTGGGATGGGAGTGTATGCACCTTCTGGGTTGCCTTAATGCCAAATGATCACGCGTAATGCCTGCTCGTCACTTGCTAAGACAGAGGGTTGCTTCACCAAACTGAACCAGCAGGCGACAGTGCCTCAACCACCTGCGATCAGTAGTCAGTTCCAATGAAGCCATTCGATGTCAGGAATCCTGATGGCGTGCACACTTTGATAAACAGTGACTCAATGGCCCCTCAGGTCGGGACAGTGACAGGATCAGCAGGAGAAACATTTCAGGCTCTGAAATTCATTTACCCAAAGAATTGTGAATCTCTGGATTTCTCTACCCGAGGGGGTTATAGCCGCTCCATCGCTGAATGCATTTCAGAGTGAGCTGTTCCACCCAGGAATGAAGGGCTGTGGGAAGTGGATAAGAATCCCACCCCCTCACAATACGACTCTCCATCTCACCGTTCGCCCTACTACTCTCCCCCCTTCGCCCCTGCTACTCTCCCCCCTTCGCCCCCACTCATCTCCCCCCTTCGCCCCTGCTACTCTCCTCCCTTCGCCCCACTACTCTCCCCCCTTCGCCCCTGCTACTCTCCTCCCTTCGCCCCCACTACTCTCCCCTTCACCCCCAATACTCTCCCCCTTTGCCCCTACTACTCTTTCCTCCCTCACCCCCACTACTCTCCCCCTTCGCCCCCACTACTCTCCCCCTTTGCCCCTACTACTCTTTCCTCCCTCACCCCCACTACTCTCCCCCTTCGCCCCTGCTACTCTCCCCCTTCGCCCCATTACTCTCCCCTTTGCCCCTACTACTCTTTCCTCCCTCACCCCCACTACTCTCCCCCTTTCGCCCCTGCTACTCTCCCCCCTTTTGCCCCCACTACTCTCCCCTTTTGCCCCCACTACTCTCCCCCTTCACACCGCAACACTCCTCCCTTCGCCCCCACTACTCGCCCCCTTTGCCCCACTACTCTTTCCTCCCTCACCCCCCACTACTCTCCCCCCTTCGCCCCCACTACTCTCCCCCCTTCGCCCCACTACTCTCCCCTTTTGCCCCACTACTCTTTCCTCCCTCACCCCCACTACTCTCCTCCCTTCGCCCCCACTACTCTCCCCCCTTCACCCCCACTACTCTCCCCCCTTTGTCCCACTACTCTTCCCCCTTTGCCCCACTACTCTCCCCCCTTCGCCCCCACTACTCTCCTCCCTTCGCCCCCACTACTCTCCCCCCTTCGTCCCACTACTCTCCCCCCTTCGCCCCCACTACTCTCCCCCCTTCGTCCCACTACTCTCCCCCCTTCGCCCCCACTACTCTCCCCCCTTCGTCCCACTACTCTCCCCCCTTTGCCCCTACTACTCTCCCCCCTTTGCCCCTACTACTCTCCCCCCTTCGCCCCAACTACTCTCCCCCCTTCGCCCCACTACTCTCTCCCCTTTGCCCCCACTACTCTCCCCCCTTTGCCCCCACCACTCTCCCCTATCGCACCCACTACTTTCCCCCCTTCGCCCCCACTACTCTCTCCCTTCGCCCCCACTACTCTCCCCCCTTGCCCCTACTAATCTCCCCCTTTGTCCCTACTAATCTCCCCCCTTCGCCCCACTACTCTCCCCCCTTTGCCCCCACTACTCTCCCCCCCTTTGCCCCCACTACTCTCCCCCCTTTGCCCCCACTACTCTCCCCAATCGCCCCCACTACTTTGCCCCCTTCGCCCCCACTACTCTCTCCCTTCGCCCCCACTACTCTCCCCCTTTGCCCCGCTACTCTCCCCCCTTTGCCCCCGCTACTCTCCCCCCTTCGCCCCCGCTACTCTCCCCCCTTCGCCCCCACTACTCTCCCCGCTACTTTCCCCCCTTCGCCCCCGCTACTCTACCCCCTTCGCCCCCGCTACTCTACCCCCCTTCGCCCCCGCTACTCTCCCCCCTTCGCCCCCGCTACTCTCCCCCCTTCGCCCCCGCTACTCTCACCCCTTCGCCCCCACTACTCTCCTCCCTTCGCCCCTACTACTCTCCCCCTTTGCCCCCACTACTCTCCCCCCTTTGCCCCCACTACTCTCCCCCTTTGCCCCCACTACTCTCCCCCCTTTGCCCCCACTACTCTCCCCCCTTCGCCCCCACTACTCTCCCCCACTACTTTCCCCCCTTCGCCCCCACTACTCTCTCCCTTTGCCCCTACTACTATTTCCTCCCTCACCCCCACTACTCTCTTGCCCCACTCTCTCCCCTCGCCCCCACTCGCTCCCCCCTCACCTCCACTCTTTCTGTTTCTCCCCCATGTCCCATTTCAACTCTCTACGGTGTGACACTGACAGCCAGCCTGCGGCCGAGCAGGAATTTCCCCCAATTCCAAATCTGAGGGAGCCCACAGAATCCCGACAGTGCAGAAGGGAGACTGACGCTGTCGTCTTCGGGGTCCACTCAAACCACCTCATTCTGTTCCCTAGTTCGCGACTCCAATCCTCTTCCATGTGCCCCCCCCCCCCCCCCCCCCCCCCCGAGTCCGCAGGAGACTGTTTGCGACCTTGGAACATTACGATCTGGTTCGGGACCAGCAATCGTTTGTTTAATACAAAGTCTGAGACTCGCTATGAAAGCCAACAAGATTCCACAACTTTAAACAAAACATCATCAACTTTATTACACAAAGCCAGATTAGTGAAAGCAGATACAATATTTAGCTTATACTTATGAGAAACATATGAATTAACGGGCAAAGTGTGGTTGAACACATTATATTGTACTGCACTATGTTGCCAGGGAGCAGTGGCATAGTGTAATTGTCACTGGACAAGTATTCCAGGGACCCTCTGGGGCCCCGGGTTCCAATCCCACCACAACAGATTATGAATTGAATAAAAGTCTGGAATTAAAAGTCTAATGGCGACCATGTCGTAAAAAACCACCTTTAGGGAAAGAAATCTGTCTTCCTTACCCGGTTTGGCCGACAAGTGACTCTTAAATGCCCCCTCAAAGGGCAATCAATGCCAACCCACACCCAATGAAAGAATTAAAATAAAAAGATGTCATCAAAATATATCCCACCCAGACATCAGTGCTCACGGTGAGTCACAAAAAATCTTTTAAAAACTCCCCCCATTCAGGATCTTGGCTCTTCTTTTTCAAAGATCTTTACAGAACTGTCAGCCAACAGAGGAGGGTGGCCCGTGAGGACGGACCCAGGGTGGTAGAGCCGCTTAAAGTGGGGATTGACTGTGTGGGGCAGAGGCTGGAGTCCCAGGGCCGGGTGCAGGAGCAATAGGAGCAGCACGCCTCATTGGTGGCCATGATGTGGGTGATGCAGGAGACCCAAAAGTGGCTGAAGGAGAAGGTGGAGGATCTGGAGAATTGCTCTAGAAGACAAAATCTGCGGATCGTGGGTATGCCCGAAGGCACTGAAGGAACGGAGGCCGACACATATGTGGCCAATATGTTGGAAAGGTTGATGGGGGGGGGGGGGGGGGGAGGTCTTCGACCGGCCCATGAAGGTCGACCGAGCTGACAGGGTGCTGATGAGGAGGCTGAGGGGCAAGCAGCCGAGGGTGATGGTGGTGCGGTCGCACCGTTTCCTGGACAAGGAGAAGATTCTGTGCCGTCCGAGGCAGACGAGGAGGTGTACCTGGGAAGGGAACGAGCTGCAGGTATACCAGGACCTGGGCGCAGAACTGGCAAATGGGGGGGGGGGGGGGGGGGGCAGGTTTAATGCGGTCAAGGCTGACCTCTTTAAGAAGGGAGTGATGTTTGGGGTGTTGTACCCGGCCTGCCTCTGGGCGACTTTTCAGAATCGGGAATATTATTTTGGTATGCCAGTGGAGGCGATGGAATTTTTGAGAGACAATGGATTGGCAGGAGAAGGAGGACATTGAACTTTTGAGGAGGTGCGAGGTGGTGGTTTCGTTTGATGATTGTTGGAGAGCTTTTCTCCTTTGAAATGTTTCGTTGGGCATGGTGGCGGGATGCATCAAGGGTGAGTGCACCTTTTTCTGTTTCTTGAGAGAGTGCGAATGGGGAGGAGGGGTATCAGTGGGGAGGGGGTGGGAAAGGAGGGTTGGAGGCATTGGGTAGGGGCTGCCAGGCTACTTGGCGGGCTAGTTAACCGGAGCAGGAAAGGGAGTGATGACATTGAACATCTGATTGTCGGAGACAGAAGGTGAGGAGGAGGCTGCGAGGTAGGCCTCGAAACAGCGGAGCCAGTGCAAAAAAATCCCTTCCGCCTCCGCGGCTTGCGGGTCGAGTTCCAGTCAGTGAGGTTTGAGGGCCGATTCCATTCTGGTGTTGTAGTCGATTAAATTGATGCGACCATCAATTCACGCGAAACAAGGAGCCGAAGTAAACTGCTGCCTGCAACTGCTCTGCTAGTGAGAGCCGCCTACAGGGCTGCTGCTCTTTATACCTCCCATCAAGGCCTTCTTCTGCACTGTAAGTTCTATGAAAGCATTCCTGGAGCGTAAGTATCCTTTCCTCGCAGTCTTATGAAATTAAAATAAAATATTGGGTTTTTTTTGCCCAGTATCCAAGCAACTATTGGGGTCTGGTCCTGGATAGTAATACAAAGGACGGGTGGCCAAGTGGGGTTGGGACAGACCAGGGAGCTGAAAAATAACATAATAATATAATCATCTTTTATTGTCACAAGTATGAAGTTACTGTGAAAAGCCCCAAACTACGAAAGGCGGTGAAGAGGTGGCGGTGTGGAGGGAGGGGGGGGGGGGGGGGGGGGGGCACTTTGAGATGGAGTGGGAAGTTACTGTCCACAGTTGTTGAACTCGCTGTTGGGTCCAGAAAGCTGTAACGTGCCTCATCAGTCGTTGAGCTGTTGTTCCAGTTTGTTTTAGGCATCGCTGGAGCACTGCACCGGGCCTGGGACAGACATAGAATCATGGAATTCCTGCAGTGCAGAAGGAGGCCATTCAGCCCATTGAGTCTGCACCGACCCCCTGAAAGAGCAGCGTACCTCGGCCCACTCCCCGCCCCCATCCCCAGAACCCCACCCAACCGGCACATTTTGGACACTAAGGGGTAATTTAGCATGGCCAATCCACCTAACCTGCACATTTTTGGGCTGATGGGAGGAAACCGGAGCACCTGGAGGGAACCGACACAGACACAGGGAGAAAATGCAAACTCCACATGGTCACCCAAGGCTGAAATTGGGCCCAGGTCCCTGGCACTATGAGGCATCTGTGCTAACCACTGTGCTGCCCCTGTGGGCATGAGATCACGGTGCCGGGTTATAAGAGCAAGCGACCGAAACGTTGGGGTCACACTGATGGACTGAGTGAAGATGTTCCGCAAAGCAGTCACCCAGTCTGCATCTTGTCTCCCCAATGTCGAGGAGAGCGCATTTGGAGCAGCAAATACAGTCGATCAAAGGGTGCAGGTGAAATTCTGCTTCAGCTGAAAGGGTGCGTTTGGGGCCTTGGACAGTGAGGAGGTAAAGGGGCAGGTGCTGCACCTTCTGCGATTACACGGGAAGGTGCCATGGGAAAGGAGTGAAGGGAAGAAATTGTGTTTGAAAGAAAAAAACACTTCCTTAAAGGGTTAAGGCGTGGAGCTCTTGATCGCTTTCCTTGGAGGTGATGTACATGACAAGAAAAGGTAATTAAGCAGTTTTAGACTTCAGGTTGCGGCATGTAGGCGGAGCTCGCATATTTGGTCTCTCCTGCCACGGTTGCCTTTTTAGGCCCTTACTTGGGAAAATTCTTCTGTGGAAGGTCTGAAGCATTTATAGAATGTCAAAAACTGGAAAAAAGAACCCAGGGAAAAAAGGAGCGAGCGAAAGTCCGCCGCCAAGCATGGTGAGGAGTGTTGCCGGGGTAAAGATGGTGGAGAGAGTCCATCGGGTGAGGCCGTGCCCATCACAGTGGAAAAGATTGTTGAAGTGATGGCTGGGGAATTTGAGCGATTGTTCGAAACATTTTGAAAAGCATCAGACAGAGATGATGACCTAGTTGAAGAGAGTGAGTGGGCGAGACTCTTGTCTCGATAAGGTAGGAGTTGGTGAAGACTTCGGCAGCTGTGTGGGAGCAAGGAGAGAAAATGGAGGGGGTGGAGGAAGCATTGCCGTGGCATAGCGACCAGTTCACCTCGATGGGCAAGGAGCTGTGGAAGGGCGCAGAGATCACCAAAGGGCTGAGAGGCAAAGCAGAGGACCTGGAGAACAGGTCACAAAGGCAAAATCTGAGGATCGTGGAAGTGCCTGAAGGGGGTGGAGGGCCAGAGGCCTACAGTACTTTGCCAACATGCTGGCAAAGTTAATGGGGAGGATTCCTCCCAGCACGAATTGGACAGGCCCCACCAGTCGTTCTGGCTGAAACCAATAACGAATGAACCGCTGAGAGTTGCGATTGTCTGTTTTCACAATTTTTAAGTGAAGTCGAAAGTGATCAGGTGGGCGAAGCCGAAGGTGGAGTGGGACGGCAATGGTATACGTATATACCAGGACTTGACAACGGAGCTGGCAAGGAGGCGGGTGGCCTTCGGTCAAGCTAAGGCGGTGTTGTATAAACGCAGCGTGCAGTTTGGTGTGGTCTACTTGGGGGAGAACGAAGACGTTGGCCGGATTCATGAAGGAGGTGAGAGGGACCCGTGGAGGTTTTTACATCCATGGGAAAGGGAGTATTTGTTCTTTTCGCCGGCGCATAAGGTGAATTCATAGATCGACTATTTTGTGGAGGGGAAGGCGCTGTTAGCTGGGTTACAAAAGGCAGAGTACTCGTTGATCGTGATATTGGACCATGCTCAGCATTGGGTGGATGTGGTCCTGGAGAAAGGTCCAGCCCAGAGGCTGACATGGAGGCTAGATGCGGGTTTGATGGCAGACCCAAATTTTTTGCATTGAGATGGGGAAGGTGATTGAGGAGCAAGTGGGGTTTAACGGCTTCGCTGTTGGTGGTTCGGAAGATGTTGAAGGCGGTAGTGATGAGGGAGGTCATTTAATTCAAGACGAAGGTGGATAGGGAGGCAGGGGAGGTGTGACAGCGGTGGATAGAGGAGATTTTGGAGGTTGATGGAAGATATGCCGAGGACCCGGAACCGAAACCTTTGGTGAGGAGGAAGGAGTTGCAAGCGAAGGATGATCTATCCACGGAGAGGGCGGTTCAGCAGTTGTGAGCGACGGGGGTTGTTGATGAGAATGGTGAGACGGCCAGTCGATTGCTGGCGGACCAGCTCCGTCGGCAGGCAGCAGCAAGGAAGATCATACGGGTTAGGGATGGAACAGGCGAGCTGGTGGTGGCGCTGGAGCAGGTGAATAAGGTGTTTGTGTAAGTCGGAGCCACACGGAGGATGAGTCAGAGATGAGGGAGTTTCTGGAGCGACTGGAGTGTCCAGAGGTGGGAGAAGGTCGTGTCAGCAGACTACGGTAGGAAGACGGAGGAAAACAGGGAGTCCATGGAAAGGTTTAAGGCCCAGTGGGAGGAAGAGTTGGGGATGGTGTTGGAGGAAGGATTATGGTGCGAAGTGCTGCGAAGGGTTAACGCCTCGACCTCGTGCATGAGGCTTGGGCGCACTAAACAAAGGCGAGGATGAGTCAGCTGTTTGAGGGGGTGGGGGATAGCTGCAAGCAATGTGGAAGGGACTCAGGCGATCATGTCCACATGTTCTGGCCCTGCCTGAAGGTTTTGGGTCATTATTCAGCATTATGTCTTAGTGTCCTACACATGGATTGGGAGCCGGATCCCCTGGAGGCCATATTCGGGGTGTCAGACCTGCCGGAGCTGCAGTTGGGAATGGGGGCAGATGTTTTAGCCTTCGCCTTGTTGATTGCTCTCAGGTGGGTTCTGTTGGGGTGCAGGTCAGCCCCCCCCCCCCCCTCCCCCGGTCGCCCCCGCCCCACTCCCCTGCTTCAGCATGGCTGGGGGATATAATGGAGTCCGGTATTTGGAGAAGGAGAAATTTGATCTTAATAACAATCTTTATTTATTTATTGTCACAAGTAGGCTTACATTAACACTGCAATGAAGTTACTGTGAAAAGCCCCTAGTCACCACACTGCGGTACCTGTTCGGGTCCACAGAGGGAGAATTCAGAATGTCCAATTCACCTAACAGCACGTCTTTCGGGACTTGTGAGAGGAAACGGGAGCGCCTGGAGGAAAGCCAAGCAGACACGGCGAGAATGTGTACACTCTGCACAGACAGTGACCCAAGCGGGAATTAAACCTGGAACCCTGGTGTTGTGAAGCAACAGTGCTAACCACTGTGCTACCATGCCACCCATCTTGGAGGAGCAGATGAGGGGTTCCACCAGAGATGGGGTATGTTCGTCTTACAGTTTGGGGATCAGGTTGCCGTCAAAGGTGGGGCGGGGGTTGGAGTTGGGTTTCTGTGTTGTCAAAACCTTGAAAACTTGAATAAAAATATTTCTCAAAAAATAAATCAAGCAGTTGGAAATCAACCTTGGTGAACTGTGTACAAAGGGGGAAGTCACGCGGCTCTGGAAAGAAACAAAAAGATGCATTTAAAAGTTGGTTTCTGTTTAGCTTTGGAGAAGAGTGAGCTTGTGAAAAGACCAGGGCAGCCTTTGCTGGCAGTGCGGAGGTGGAAGTGAATCTCAGCAGCCGCCAAGTTGCTCTAACTGCTGGAATGGAGTCTTCCTGAAAAGCAGTGCAAGATTCATTGATTTGTTTGACAGGAACAGCAGCGAGAGACTATTGGTATAACCCGGACGCCATTTCAAGCCCTCCGCCATCTTTCCTTTTCCATTGACTCTTAATCTTTGGCCGAATTATTTTATATTATTTTTGGTCTGTGTGTGCGTGTCTAACTGTGTTTAACTGTCGGGTCAGATCCCCCTCCTCCTCAGAGTTCTGCAATCTCTCATCATTTAGCGAATATATTTATTTTCCTAAAATCTTCCTGCCGAAAGGAACAATCTCGCATTTTCCCCAAAGTAGACTCCATTTGCTGAATTTTAGTCTACTCACTTAACCTATCGCTAGCTTTTTGAAGCCTCCTTACATCTGCTGCACAATTTACTTTCCGACTCATCTTTGTGCCCTCAGCAAATTCAGCAACCACCCCGTTGACCATTATATAAAATTGTGAACAGTTGAGAATTAAAACGACGAGAAACCTGGTCCGAAGCACCTTAGCTTCACTGTGGACGTCCAACCTCTCTAAAACCTCCAACCCCCATCCAGGATAGTCTGAGGGCTCTCCGCTTCTTCCTTGAACAGAGGCTGAATATACGAATAGGAGGAGTAAAGGCTCTCGAGCCTGCTCCACCGTTCAATAAGTTCACGGCTAATCTGATTGTAACCTCAACTCCACATACAAGGGGGAATAACTATAAGGTTCATGGTGGAAGATATAGGAGGGATGTCAGAGGTCGGTTCTTTACTCAGAGAATGGTTGGGGTGTGGAACACACTCCCAGCTATGGTAGTGGGGTCGGACACTTTAGGAGCTTTCAAGAGGTTATTGGATAGGCACATGGAGTGCACTAGAATGATTGGGAGTAGGTTGATTTGATCTTAGTTTCAGACTAGTTTGGCACAACATCGTGGGCCGAAGGGCCTGTACTGTGCTGTACAGTTCTATGTTCCCGACTCCCTGATAACCTTTCACCCCTTGCTTATCAAGAATCTATCCAGCTCTGCATTCAAAATATTCAAAAACTTGGCTTCCACTGCCCTTTGAGGAAGAGAGTTCTAAAGACACGACCCTCTGAGATTTTTCCTCATCTGCATTAACAGTGACCCCCGAGTTCTAGATTCTCCCATAATAGGAAATATCCTGCTTACACTACCCTGGCAGGATCTTATATGTTTCAATTAAGTACAATACCCATCCACCACTTCTCAGCCTGGCTGAGCTTGTTCTTCAGAGAATCCCTAGAGTGCAGAAGGAGGCCATTCGCCCATCGAGTCTGGACCAACCCTCTGAAAGGGTATTCCATCCAAGCACACTTCCCAACCCTATCCCAATAACATCTTAACCTAACCGACACATCTTTTTTGGACACTAAGGGACAATTTTATCATGGTCAATCCACCTATTCTCATAGAATTTACAGTGCAGAAGGAGGCCATTCTGCCCATCGAGTCTGCATCGGCCCTTGGAAAGAGCACCCTGCTTAAACCCACACCTCCACCCTATCCCCGTAATCCAGTAATTGCATCTAACCTTTTTTGGTCACTCAGGGCAATGTAGCCTGGCCAATTCACTTAACCCGCACATCTTTGGATTGTGGGAGGAAACCAGAGCACCCGGAGGAAACCCACGCAGACACGGGGACAACGTGCAGGCTCCGCACAGACAGCGATACAAGGCTGGAATTGAACCGGTTCCCTGATGCAGTGAGGCAGCAGTGCTAACCACTGAGCTACCGTGCCGCTCGTGGAACAGTTTCTCCATTAACTCAACTCACTGTCTGTTAATACAGTAGTCCCCCGTTCGCGATATACGGCGGGGGGGCTTATGGACCCCAACTGTCAGCTTCCCTCTCCGGATCAAAGTGAGCCGGCCGCTGAAATTGACACTGCCGGCTGATTGGAGGGAGAGAGCAGCGGCAGTGTCAATTTCAGCGGCCGGCTCACTTTGATCCGGAGAGGGAAGCTGCTCTCTCACTGAAACAATCAGCCGGCCGCTGAAATTGACACTGCCGGCTGCTCTCTCCCTCCAATCCAACTTTTAAGTTTTAATGTTTCTGATTGGAGGGAGAGAGCAGCCGGCAGTGTCAACTTCAGCGGCCGGCTGATTGTTTCAGTGAGAGAGCAGCTTCCCTCTCCGGATCAAAGTGAGCCGGCCGCTGAAATTGATACTGCCGGCTGATTGGAGGGAGAGAGCAGAGAACACAGGAGGAGGTCATACGGGCCTCTGCAAGACCAGCATGGTCTCATATCGCCCCTCCCCTCTGAAGCCCTGTATTCTAAAATTAACCCCCATCGTGGATATCCGCGGCACGGATGCAATGCAGGTGGCTGTCTTGGACCCCAACACCCGCGTTATAAAAGGGGACTACTGTAATAGGGCCGGCTATGGCTACTCACATGGGTACACACGTTTTGCCAGTCTTTTTGTGGGGTACGTGCAACATTCCTTGTTCCAATTCTGCTCTGACCCGCTCCTTTCTCTGCTTCAGTCGCATCTGTTCTGATGGTGCCACCTTTGAAAATGGCAGTGCTGACATGTCTGCCTTTTTCCTCCACCGAGCGATCCCCCCTCACTCCCCCACAATCAGAGGTGCAGCAGGTAATCAGGAAGCTAATGGAATGTTGGCCCTGATTCCAAGGGGGTTGGAGTATAAGAGTCGGGAAGTCTTGCTGCAGCTGGACAAGGTGCTGGTGACACCACATCTGGAGAACCATGGGCAGCTTTGGGTCCCCTTATTTAAGGAAAGATATTATTTCATCGGAGGCGGTTCAGAGAAGGATCAGTCGGATGATCCCCAGAATGGAGGGATTGTTTTAGGAGCAAAGATTAGCAAAGGGGCAGCACGGTAGCCTTGTGGATAACACAATCGCTTCACAGCTCCAGGGTCCCAGGTTCGATTCCCCGCTGGGTCACTATCTGTGCGGAGTCTGCACATCCTCCCCGTGTGTGCGTGGGTTTCCTCCGGGTGCTCCGGTTTCCTCGCACAGTCCAAAGAAGTGCAGGTTAGGTGGATTGGCCATGATAAATTGCCCTTAGTGTCCAAAAATTGCCCTTAGTGTTGGGTGGAGTTACTGGGTTATGGGGATAGGGTGGAGGTGTTGATCTTGGGTAGGGTGCTCTTTCCAGGAGCCGGTGTAGACTCGATGGGCCGAATGGCGTCCTTCTGCACTGTAAATTCTATGAAACTCTGTGAAACTCCACTCATTGGAAATTAGAGAGGATGAGAGGTGATCTCATTGAAACATCCAGGATTTTGAAGCGGTGTGACAGGGTAAATGCTGAGAGGATGTTTCCCCTCAAGGGTGAGTCTAAGACCAGAGGACATAGTCTCAGAATAAAGAGGAGCCAAATTAAGACTGAGATGAGGAGGAATTTCTGCTCGGAGGGTTGAGTGTTTGGAACTATGATAGATGTGGGGACAGAGTCCTTGTGTATATTTAAGGCCGAGATAGATTTCCCGCATCACCATCCTCACCCCTTCCCCTCACTGCCAAAACCATGATAAGCTCCCCCTTGTGCTCAATTTCCACCCCACCAGCCTCCTCCTTGATCA
Organism: Scyliorhinus canicula; assembly: GCF_902713615.1. NCBI lineage: Eukaryota > Metazoa > Chordata > Chondrichthyes > Carcharhiniformes > Scyliorhinidae > Scyliorhinus > Scyliorhinus canicula. The sequence continues at coordinate 111,217,384 of NC_052162.1, read as the reverse complement.
TACATATGTATCTGGAGCAAGTGTAGGCCACTCGGCCCCTCGAGCCTGCTCCACCATTCAATAAGTTCACGGCTGATCTGATTGCAACCTCAACTCCACATTCCTGCTGACCCCCCGATAACCTTTCACCCCCTTGCTGATCAAGAATTTATCCAGCTCTGCCTTCAAAATATTCAACCACTCTGCTTCCACTGCCCTTTGAGGAAGAGAGTTCCCAAGACTCACAACCATCTGAGAAAAATATTCTCCTCATCTCCGTTTTAAATGGGCGACTCCCTTATTTTTAAACAGCGACCCAGACTTCTAGATTCTCCCACAAGAGAAAACATCCTCACCACATCCATCCAGTCAATACTCCTCAGGATCTTGTATGTTTCAAACATCTTACTCTTCATCTTACTCTCCTGCAGATGCAAGCCCGGCCTGTCCAATCTGTCCTCATAGGGCAACCCGCCCATTCCAGGTACGAGTCCAGTAAACCTGCTCTGAACCGCTTCCAATGCAAATTCCGAATTTAGATCTTTTGGAGCGAGATTTCAGAAATGTCGAATGGATGGGGTTAACAGCTTCAGGGCACAGGTACAGAATGGGAAAGTAGGGAAGTTAGTTAAACCTATGATGGCACTGTTTTTGCACTGCTGCCCCACAGCACCAGGGACTCGGGCTCGATTCCGGCCTGTCTGTGTGGAGTTTGCACGTTCTCCCTGTGTCTGTGGGGGGTTTCCTCCCACAGTCAAAGATGAGCTGTTTGGTGGATTGGCCAAAAAAAAGGTGCGTTTAGCGGGTTAAAGGGATAGGGCGGACGGTGAGGGTGGTTCTCTCCTCTTGCACTGTAGGGATTCTAAGATGGAACCGTGCTTAGCTCCCCTCTTCACCCCGGAGTACTGTGCACTTCTGCTCTCCCCACATCATAAAAGAACTGCAGAGAGAGAGGTCTGCAAGGAGGAGACTAGAAGCAGGAGGTCAGGATGATCAGAAAAGGGTTTGATCAGGTAGACACAGAGAGGTTGTTTCCACTGGTCAAGGAATCTAAAATAGTGGGGCGGGGTTGCATTGTTAGTAAGGAATGAAGTTAAATCGATAGCAAGGAGCGATATAGGTTCAGAAGGCATAGAATCTCTGTGGGTAGACTGGAGGAATCGCAAAGGTAAAGAGACCCTGATGGGAGTTATGTAAAGGCCCCCTCGCAGTGGTCAGGATGTGGGGCAGAAAATAAATCAGGGTATAGAAAAGGCATGTAAAAAAGGCAATATTACAATAATCATGGGGGACTTCAATATGCAGGTGGACTGGGAAAATCAGGTTGGTAGTGGAATCTAAGAAAAGGAATTTGTGGAATTGTCTAAGATGGTTTTTTGGAGCAGCTTGTGACAGAGCCTACTAGGGAACAGGCAATTCTGGATTTGGTGATGTGTAATGAGGCAGACTTGATTAGGGAACTTAAGATGAAGGAACCCTTAGGGAGCACTGACCACAATATGATCGAATTTACCCTGCAGTTTGAGAGGGAGAAGCTGCAAACAGATGTAACGGTATTACAATTAAATAAGGGTAACTACAAAGACATGAGGGAGGAGCTGGCCAGAGTTGATTGGAAAAGAAGCCCGGCAGGGAAGGCAGTGGAAAAGCAATGGCAGGAGTTTTTGGGCGTTAATAGGGAGGCACAACATAAATTCATCCCAAGGAGGAGGAAACATGCTCAGGGGAGGACAAGGCATTCATGGCTGACGCGGGATGTCAAGGACAGCATAAAGGCTCAAGAAAAAGCATACAAAGTGGTGAGGATTAGTGGGAAGCCAGAGGATTGGGAAGCCTTTAAAAGCGAGCAGAGGAGAACTAAAAAAGCAATAAGGGGGAGAATATGAAGTATGAGTGCAAGCTAGCTAGTAATATTAAGGAAAATAGGAAGAGTTTTTTTCAATAAAACAGGTAAGAGAGAGGCAAAAATAGACATTGGACCACTGGAAAATGTGGCTGGAGAAGTAATAATAGGAAACAAAGAAATGGCAGAGGAACTGAATAGTTACTTTGCATCAGTCTTCATGCTGGAAGACACCAGTGGGATGCCAGAGCTCCAGGAGAATCAGGGGGCAGAGGTGAGTGTAGTGACCATTACGAAGGAGAAGGTTCTGGGGAAACTGAAAGGTCTGAAGGTGGATAAGTCACCTGGACCGGATGGACTACACCCCAGGGTCCTAAAAGGGATAGCTGAGGAAATTGTGGAGGGATTGGTGATGATCTTTCAGGAATCACTGGAGGCAGGAAGGATCCCAGAGGACTGGAAAGTGGCGAATGTAACACCCCTGTTTAAGAAGGGAAGGAGGCAGAAGATGGGAAATTGGTAAGATTTGAGAGTCTGGTATCAAAGATGAGATCGCAAAGTACCTGGAAGTGCATAATAATATAGGACTGAGTCAGCACGGCTTTGTCAAAGGGAGGTCGTGTCTGATAAATCTGTTAGAATTCTTTGACGGGGTAACAAGGAAGTTAGGCAAAGGAGAACCAGTGGACGCGATTTATTTAGATTTCCAGAAGACTTTTGACAAGGTGCCGCATAGAAGACTGTTAAATAAGTTAAAAACCCATGGTGTTAAAGGTAGGATCCTAGCATGGATAGAGGATTGGCTGACTGGCAGAAGGCAGAGAGTGGAGATAAAGGGGTCTTTTTCAGGATGGCAGCCGGTGACTAGTAGTGTGACTCAGGGGTCTGTGCTGGGCCCACAACTTTTCACAATATACGTTAAATATCTAGAAGAAGGAACTAAAGGCACTGTTGCTAAGTTTGCAGATGATACAAAGATCTGTAGAGGGACAGGTAGTACTGAGGAAGCAAGGGGGCTGCAGAAGGATTTGGACAAGCTAGGAGAGTGGGCAATGAAGTGGCAAATGAAATAAAATGTGGAAAAGTGTGAGGTTTTGCACTTTGGGAGGAGGAATTTAGGCATAGACTATTTTCTAAATGGGGAAATGCTAAGGAAATCAGAAGCACAAAGGGACTTGGAAGTCCTTGTTCACGATTCTCTAAAGGTTAATGTGCAGGTTCAATCGGCAAATGCAATGTTCGCATTCACATCAAGAGGTTTAGAATAGAAGAGCAGGGATGTACTTCTGAGGCTGTATAAGGCTCTGGTCAGACCCCATTTGGAGTATTGAGAGCAATTTTGGGCCCTGCATCTAAGGAAGGATGTGCTGGCCTAGGAAAGGGTCCAGAGGAGGTTCACAAGAATGATCCCTGGAATGAAGAACTTGTCGTACGAGGAACGTTTGAGGACACTGGGTCTGTACTCGTTGGTTTAGAAGGATGAGGGGGATCTTATTGAAACTTACAGGATACTGCGAGGCCTAGATAGAGTGGACGTGGAGAGGATGTTTCCACTTGTAGGAAAAACTAGAAGCAGTGGACACCATCTCAGACTAAAGGGACGATCCTTTAAAACAGAGATGAGGAGGAGTTTCTTCAGCCAGAGGGTGGTGAATCTGTGGAACTCTTTGCCGCAGAAGGCTGTGGAGGCCAAATCACTGTGTCTTTAAGACAGAGGTAGATAGGTTATTGATTAATAAGGGGATCAGGGGTTATGAGGAGAAAGCAGGAGAATGGGGATGAGAAAAATATCAGCCATGATTGAATGGCGGAGCAGACTCAATGGTCTGAGCAGCCTAATTCTGCTCCTATTTCTTATGGTGACCTATGAGGGGAGATTGAGTTGGTTAGGAAGATAGTTAAGAATTTAGAAGAATGAGGGGTGGATCGCATAGAAACCTTTCAAATTCTAATAGGAGTAGACAAGGGTAGATGAAAGAAGGATGTTCATAGAATTTCATATAATTTACAGGAGGCCGGTGCAGAAGGAGGCCATTTGGCCCATCGAGTCTGCACCGGCTCTTGGAAAGAGCACCCTGCTTAAACCCAAACTTCCACCCTTTCCCCGTAACCCAGCAAACCTATCCAAGGGCAATTTTTGCAGGGCTAATACACCTAACCTGCACATCTTCGGACTGTGGGAGGAACGTGGGGAGAACGTGCAGACTCCACACAGACAGTGACCCAAGCTGGGATTCGAACCTGGGACCCTGGAGCTGTGAAGCATTTATGCTAACCACTATGCTACCGTGCTGTGGTGTTTCAAACACTCATCTAAATGCTTCTTCAATGTTGTGATGGTTCCCGCCTCTTCTGCCCTTTCAGACAGTGAGTTCCAGATTGCCACCACCCTCTGGGTGAAAATGTTTTTCCTCAAAACCCTCTAAATCTCCTGCTTCTTACCTTAAATCTGTGCCTTCTGGTTATTGACCCCCTCCACTAAGGTGAAATGTTCCTTCAAATCTATGTATGTCCCTCATAATTCTGTACACCTCAATCAGGTCCCACCTCAAGTCTCTTCTTCACCAAGGTGAACAGCCCCAGCCCAGCCAGCCTCTCTCCATAGCTGAAACACTCCAGCCCAGGCAACATCCTGGTGAATCTCCTCCGCGCTCTCTCCAGTGCAATCACATCCTTCCTCTAGTGTGGCGACCAGAACTGCACACAATACTCTCGCTGTGGCCTAACCAGTGTTTTATACAGCTCCATCATAAACTCCCTGCTCTTACATTCTACGCCTCGGCTAATAAAGGCATGTATCCCATATGCCTTATCTACCTGTGCTGCTGCCTTCAGGGTCCGGGGTACATGCGCCCCAAGGTCCCTCTGTACTTCCTAGAGTCCTACTATTCATTGTATATTCCCTTGCCTTTTTAGTCTTCTCAAAATGTATCATCTCACACTTTTCAGGGTTAAATTCCATTTGTCGCTGTTCTGCCCATCTGACCAGCCCTTCAATCAAAGGCTTTCCTCCTCGCTATTTACCGCACCACCAATTTCTGTGTCATTCTTCCCAAGAGGACATTTTAAACGACGATCAACAGTGGTGTCACGAAATGCAAGTTTCACCATCTGTTGTGGTGGGATTCGAATCCAGATCCCCAGATTTCTCGTCCAGTGACAGTACCACTACGGCACCAGCTCCCGCTAACTGTAAAGCTGTAATTTAGGTGCTGGAAAAAGTGAGGTAACCATGGTTTCTAACCATTTACTTGTTTACATACAGAGGGGTAATGGCACATTGTTTTGATTGCTGGAAAGTAGGTAATTTATGAGGGAGTGGTGTTCAGTCCTCGTTAAGCAAGTTATGGGACAACTTAGTAGAATATAGATGATGTAATTATTGGGAGGAGCCAGGTTTGTCTGCAGTTTTGCCAAATGCTGTTGGGTTGAGCTGAAGGATCTGACAAGGCAGACGTGTACTGGATCCGCTCTTGATAGGGTCTCTCTCCAAAGGTCTGCACAGATAAGTAAGGAACCTGATCTGATAACTTTACTTATAACTGGCATTTGAACTGTATTGGGTTTGTAGCCATCGAAAATGGCCACCTGCAAACGACCATGGGAATTGTGGTCAACTTGGACACAGACAAGTACACAGCTTCTGTGTATTGTGCAAAGAAGCCAGACCTGACCGAAACTTGCATCCATTAAAGGTCAATCACCATTTCCCCCAGGACAATAGAGTTTGAATCAAGGAGATATAGCAGTAGCAGACTAACCGGCGCCACTTCCCCTTAGTTGGAAACGTGCCTGGAACAATGACAGCTGGGACCCACCCAGCCACCGAGGTATCTACCCCTTAATTGGCCAGGATGAATAAGGGTGATCGAAACCCTATCGATCCATTGGAGCTGGAGATAGGACCGCCCAAAAGGGCGCGAAAGAGAAGGGTAAGAAGCCCTGCGCACTAGGGATCGGCCTCTTTTGGACCGGCCTGTGTGCGGCCAATTGCAGCATATCAACCAGCCAGATTCAAGGACCCGCGATCGCTACCTGAAGGACGAGCCCAGCCGAGACAAACCTGAAGACTTCCAACCGACCCGCACGGACACAGATAAAGGCCCTATCTCTCGCACAGAGCCAGTTACCCCGAAGTTAAGTAATGGTCATCTTAGTTATTAGGCTGCGTGAATCATTGCATATAAAACAAGTGTGTTTGTTAATAAACTGTCTTTTGGACTAATATATTGGTTGTGTGGTCATTAGGTCAATATAAGAAACAGCTTGTGGTTCACATAGAAAGAAAGAAGTCAACAGGTTGCTTAATTGGAATAGCTATAGTGAAGATGTAGAGAATAAGTTAGAATTTTTCCTTTTATTTAAGAACTGTTTAACTGTCAATTTTACAGCAATTTCTGTGATGTTAATGTGGTTAATAGTGTGTTAAAAATAAAGTTGGTTTTAACATAAAAGATACCTATTGGTCAGAGTCATCACACCTGGGATGAAGAAACCTTTCCTCAGTTTTGCTGGGGTATCTCGTCAGGTATCCTTTTCTTGTGTATATAGATTTAGTGTACCCAATTATTGTTTTTCCCAATTAAGGAGAAATGTAGCATGTCCAATCCACCTACCAAAGAACAAAGAAAGTACAGCATAGGAACAGGCCCTTTGGCCCTCCAAGCCTGTGCCGACCATGCTGCCCGACTAAACTAAAATCTTCTGCACTTCCGGGGCCCGTATCCCTCTGTTCCCATCCTATTCATGTATTTGTCAAGATGCCCCTTAAACGTCACTATCGTCCCTGCTTCCCCCACCTCCTCCGACAGTGAGTTCCAGGCACCCACTACCCTCTGTGTAAAACACTTACCGTGTACATCTCATACCCTGCACAGCTTTTGGGTTCTGGGGAGAAGGGTTGTAGGGCTGGTTTAGCACAGGGCTAAATCGCTGGCTTTGAAAGCAGGTTAGCAGCACGGTTCAATTCCCATCCCAACCTCCCCGAATAGGCGCCGGAATGTGGCGACTAGGGACTTTTCAGTGTAACTTAATTTGAAGCCTACTTGTGACAATAATCGATTTTCATTTCATGTGCAAATTTCACCCGGATTGAACCCGGGTCCTCAGCACTGTGAGGCAGCAGTGATAACCACTGCGCCACCATGCTGCCCACTCTCGTCTGGTATCCTAACACATGGCCACCACCATCCAGAAGAACAAGGCAGCAGATCCCTGGGAATGCCACCATCCAGTTCCCCAGACGTCACAGAACAGTTCCACGGAGCGCAGGCTATTCGGTCCATCGTGTTTGCACTGGTTTTCCAAAGCAGAGTGGCACTCACTAATTTCCCCCTAACCCAAAGGTCTATGGATCTACACCATCTTCTGCTATCCATTATTACGCCTAGGTTTTCATTGTAGAGAATGTTTATCAGATTCATGGGCAGCACGGTAGCACAGTGGTTAGCACTGTTGCTTCACATCAGCAGGGACCCAGGTTCGATTCCCGGCTTGGGTGACTGTCTGTGCCACATCTGCATGTTCTCTGTGTCTGCGTGGGTTTCCTCCCACAAGTCCTGAAAGACGTGCTTGTTAGGTAATTTGGACATTCTGAATTTTCCCTTCATGTACCCGAACAGGCGCTGGAGTGTGGCGACTGGGGGCTTTTCACAGTAACTTCATTGCAGTGTTAATGTAAGCCTACTTGTGACAACAAAGATTATTAAACGAGTTTCATGGATCAGTGCCATTCCCCCACCGTTTCCCCGTATTGTTTTTATTCAAGAAATCATCTAATATGCTCTTCAATGCCTCGATTGAACCTGCCTCCACCACACTTCCAGATAATGTTCCAGACCCCGAACCACTCACCGTGTGAAAAAGATTTTTCTTACATCACATTTCCTTCTTTTGCAAATCACTTTAAATCTGTGCCCCTGTCTTTCTTGATCCTTTTAACGAGCATGAACAATATTTCCCAATTTACTGTCAAGTCCCCTCATGATTTTGCACATCGCTTTCAAGTCTCCTCTTAACCCTCTTCTCCCCCAGGAGAAGAGTCCCAACCTCCCTAATCTGTCCTCTTGGAAATATGTTGGCTGTTCCTTCATTGTTACTGGGTCAAAATACTGGAACTCCCTCCCTAATAACACTGTGCGTGTTACCTGCACCCCATGGACTCTAGCAGTTCAAGAAGCCAGCTCACCATCACCTTCTCAAGGGGAAATTAGTGAGTGCTGGGCCTAGCCAGTAACGCCCACAAACTGCAAATGAATAATTGAAAATAAAAACCAGAGAACAAATTTTTAATGCAGTGGGGAAAAAGGACAGAGGAGGAAAAAAAAAGTAACGAGGGGACACAGTGTGCCGGGAGTGCTCAGTGTGACCCTGCAGCACCTGGGGACAGAGAAAACAGAATTAACGTTTCAGTGCGGATGACCGCTGTGGGCGGTCATGGAGCCGATACCTTATTTCCATTCATCCCTCCACAATTGCCGCCTGGCCTGAGAGCATCACTGCCATTTTATACACACGTCGACAGGGCTGTGCAAGGGGTCAGCACAGGCGACACGCAGCCCAAGTGGGGTACCAGAGGCAACCGGTGCTGGGCCTCAAGGATTAACAGCGGAGATATCAATGACTTTGGTGAAGGGACTTGAACGTACATGAGCTACATTTGCGGATGATGCAAAGGCAGGTAGGACAGTAGGGGATGGCACTGCTACCTCACAGTGTCAGGGACCCGGGTTCCAGTCTCGGTTGACTGTGTAGAGTTTGCTTTCTCCCCGTGTCTCAGTGGGTTTCCTCCGGGTGCTCCGGTTTCCACCCACAGTCCAAAGGTGTGCAGGATGTGGGGTTACAGGCCTAGGTAGGGTGCTCTTTCAGAGGGTTGGCGGATACCTGATGGGCCGAATGATCTCCTTCTGCACAGATTCTTCCGAGTAGGTTATCAAGAGTACATGTACTCTTGGACCCTGGACACAAAGACAAGGACTTGTTTTTTCTCCCTTTCCAGAAAGGTTGTGAGTGTTGGGCAGCACGGTAGCATGGTGGTTAGCATAAATGCTTCACAGCGCCAGGGTCCCAGGTTCGATTCCCGGCTGGGTCACTGTCTGTGCGGAGTCTGCACGTCCTCCCCGTGTGTGCGTGGGTTTCCTCCGGGTGCTCCGGTTTCCTCCCACAGTCCAAAGATGTGCGGGTTAGGTGGATTGGCCATGCTAAATTGCCCTTAGTGTCCTAAAAAGTAAGGTTAAGGGCGGGTTGTTGGGTTACGGGTATAGGGTGGATACGTGGGTTTGAGTAGGGTGATCATTGCTCGGCACAACATCGAGGGCCGAAGGGCCTGTTCTGTGCTGTACTGTTCTATGTTATATTCTTGAAACTAGAGGCCTGAATGAATCTACAATAAAAACCATGACAGAAAGAATATTCTGAAAAGGAATAAAGTGCTGTAAACCCTTATGAGAAACAAAGACTCGTTTGTTTACCTACTTTCCTTTACCCTAATTTCTTCCTGTATGTGTATGCGTGTATATATAGAGCGAAAAGAAAAATGCTGGAAAATCTCAGCAAGTCTGGCAGCATCTGTAGGAAGAGAAAAGAGCTAACATTTTTAGTGCGATGACTCTTTGTCAAAGCTTGGACTGTGGGAGGAAACCTGAGCACCTGGAGGAAACCCACGCAGACACGGGAAGAATGAACAGACTCTGCACAGACAGTGACCCAAACAGGAATCGAACCTGGGACCCTGGCACTGTGAAGTTATAATGCTAACTACTGTGCTCTATATATAGAGGATGGGGCAAGGTAAAGTGGGGAATAAGATAATAGTTAACCAGTTGTATTTGCTGAATATTTCATTATAGCTCTTGTTATTGATAAAAAGTAATTGTGTTTACATTTACAAATTTTGTGACTGTAATTATTGGGCAGCCAAGGGACTTTGGGATTTTTTATAAGAATTACTGATTAATTCACCTGTGTTGTGACTCCGGGTCTAGCGGGGTTGGAATTGTCTGTGCACTTGCCCAGGGTGTCGTACCACCCTCTCCTCTTTAATCAGGTCATCCCCTCACCTCTCTTGTAAACTCCAAAGAAAACAAGCCTCGGCTGTGCACTGAGATTGACATTTATTGTCACATGTACCGAAGTACAGTGACAAGTATTTTTCTGCAGCCAATGGAACGTACACAGTACATACACAGTAGACAAAAGAATAATTGACAGAGTACATTGACAGTGGTGCATCAACAAATAGTGACTGGTCAGCGTTCTTACAGGGAACAGATCAGTCCAAGGGAGAGTAATTGAGGAATCGGATAGCTGTGGGGAAGAAGCTGTTCCTATGTCTGGATATGCGGGTCTTCTGATGGAAGGGTTTGGAAGAGGGCAAAGCCTGGGTGGGAGGGATCTCTGACAATGCTGTCTGCCTTTTCGAGGCAGCGGGTGGAGCATACAGAATCAATGGGAGGATGGCAAGCTTTTGTGATGCGTTGGGAGGTTTAGGTGGCAGGAGATCACAGAACTCCCACCTGCCGCCTTGGGAAGCACGGTCGCACAGTGGTTAGCATTATAGCTTCACAGTGCCAGGGTCCCAGGTTCGATTCCCGTTTGGGTCACTGTCTGTGCAGTCTGTTCATTCTTCCCGTGCCTGCGTGGGTTTCCTCCGGGTGCTCAGGTTTCCTCCCTAAGAAGGGAGGAAAATGTGCAGGTTAGGTGGGATGGCCATGATAAATTGCCCTTAGGTTAGGTGGGGTTGATGGTTTACTCGGACAGGGCAGAAGTCTGGCCCTTAGTGGGGTGCTCTTTCCAAGAGATAGTGCAGAATTGATGGGTTGAATAGCCGGGGGCAATGGGGGCCGAGCGCGCCGGGGGCAATGGGGGCCGAGCGCGCCGGGGGCAATGGGGGCCGAGCGCGCCGGGGGCAATGGGGGCCGAGCGCGCCGGGGGCAATGGGGGCCGAGCGCGCCGGGGGCAATGGGGGCCGAGCGCGCCGGGGGCAATGGGGGCCGAGCGCGCCGGGGGCAATGGGGGCCGAGCGCGCCGGGGGCAATGGGGGCCGAGCGCACCGGGGGCAATGGGGGCCGAGCGCGCCGGGGGCAATGGGGGCCGAGCGCGCCGGGGGCAATGGGGGCCGAGCGCGCCGGGGACAATGGGGGCCGGTGGGAGGGATTGAAGCGGGGGAGGGGGTGGGGTCAATGGGGCCGAGCGGCCGCCATTCTGTGGTTGGGCTCCACGAGTGCGCATGCGTGATGCCAGTCTTAACGGCTGCCACTAAGATGGCGGCAGGTTGCCCTGGTAACCCGGGACAGAGAGATAGTAGCGTCTGCGGTGGCAGAGCGGCTTCTGCCGTATCTTGTACTCCCCTCTTAGGACGCCGAGCTTGAGAGTATTATGAATCCGCCGCGGACGCCTCTACCTGCTCTCCGACCAAAGGCTCCTCACCTCCATTTTGCAGGCTGCAGCGACAACTCCCCCCCATCTCCTCCTCTGAGCATGCGCCGAGGAGGCTCGGGTTCCGCGCATGCGTGCTAGCTGCCCAGGTCTGGACCTGCGCACTCGGACCATCCTGCTACGTGCATGCGCCGTTGCTCCTGTTGGTCACAGAAAGGACGAGGCCGCATTCCACCCGGTGCTGGGGAGGGGGCTGGGCCGAGCGTTACCCACAACCTCCTCCTCCCCGCCCACCGTCGCTGCAAAGTGAGTCCTTGGAAATTCCCTGTACGGAAGGGGAAAGGGGGGTGAGAGGAAGAGATCGATCGGCCAGCGGCCCCGGGGGAGGAGGCAGGAGATGGGTCGGTTTCAGCCACGCGGGGCACGCCGGGAGGGTGGCGCCGCCATTGCCCCCGGGACCCGATTTCCGGCCATCGCCGGAAGACTAGGCGACGTCAAGGCCCCGCCCACCGACGTAATGTGCGTCTTCGCCCTCGTCAAACGCCTCCCGGCCCCTCCCACTCTAACCCGCGAAGGGCCGTGAGCGACTGACGTTTCCGGCCATTGTCTTGTGCGGCCCAATCAGAATTGCGTGCGGGGGGTGGGGTGTCTCTGGTCTCCAGCGTGCTCGGTTATTCTGGTCAGGGCCCGGCAACAATGGGAAGCCCAAACTCCCCTTCACCCGCCCGCTCGGCGAACCAACCGGAAAGGCGAGGACCCTCAGCCAATGGGGAAAGGGGGCATCACCTCCGTTTCGGCCAATGGCTGGAGCAGGCCGGCTCCGAGTCGAACCAATCGGAGAAGGGCTTGGTCCCACAGAACATGGGCGATTGTCCTCGGCGGCCAATGGCTGGAGAGGGACGGCTCGGAGCCCGCTCGGCGGGCCAATAAGAAAGTGGGTACCCGAGCGCCCGAGCACCTCCCGGCCAATGGGGAGAGGAAGCCGAAGGCCAGCCATTGTTCTCGCCAGCCAATGGCGGAGGAAGGGGGCGTGGTCCTGGCGCAGCCGGAGCCGCTTGGCTTTGAGGCCAGTGTGTCTTTGTCTGGATCCCCAGCAAGGAGCTGATTCTCTCCCCTCCCCCACCCCCCCTCTCCCCATACCCAGGGCCCAGGCTGGGCCTGGCCACGCCACACAAGGGCCTCGCTTTGCAAGCTGCATCCACCTCCCCCTGATTTTTTTGCATTGCAGTTTAAAAAAAAATCTTTTTGCAAAAAAAAAGAAGGAAAGAAGAAAAGGGAGAAAGGTCGAGAAGTTTTATTTTCAATCCCTGAAGGAATCTACAGCCTGTGGTTGGTTTGTGCAGGATCTTTTTGTTTTGTTTAAACAACGTTCCCCCCCCCCCTCCCTTCCACTCTTAAATGTGGGTTTCAAACGTTTGGGTTTGGGGGGAGAGATTTTAAAAAGGTGCAAGAAAAACAAAAGGCACAAACTCTTTGCATTTGAATGCAAAAAAAGTGGAGAAGATCTGCAACCTTTTCTCCCTTGGTGCATATTTGTGCTACTTTAAAGGTACAGTTCTGCTTGTCTGATTTTCACCGCCCCATCTCTCCCCCCACTGTGGGGAGATGTTTCAAGGGACCTGCGGTGGTTCCTTATCTCGTGAAGCCGCCTCTGTTCCTCTCTGTCGTATGTGGGGGAAGAGATTCAGAAGGAGCGGGCCTTACCCCCCCCCCAACCGCACTGCGCTCTCTGGGATCTTCGAAGAGTGTGAGAGAGGCCATCTCATTTGTATAGACTGACCGCCATCCCCTCCCTGCGGCATGACCCCTTCCGCGATTCCTGTCGTAACTGAGCCAAATTCATAGCGGGGCGTGCAACAGAGTGGGTGCAGGGGAGGATATGGAAGACGGGGATTGTGCAGGAGTTTCTTCACTCGGGCATGATGAGTCTTTGCAATTCTCTACACTCACCGACCAGAGGGAGCTCGGTCAATGAGCGTGTTATAGATAGAAGCCGCGAAGATTTCTGGAGATAAATGTCATCGAGAAGAGGGGTGGTGGGGTGGGTATGGAGAGATCGCGAGGACATGGTGCGAAGATGGAGGATCAGCCAGGATCAAATCAAATGGAACTGGCCCAAGGGGCCAAAACCTCTTCTCCCCCCCCCCCCCCCCCGCGCACAATCCTCTTTTCTAGTGGGGGGTAGAGGGGGGATCGGCATGTTTTGGGACAGAAATCAGGTCCAGGACATGGAGCAAAAGCCGATATGGTAAACGACAATCTAATTCATATCCGTCGGGATCTTATTGAAGGCTAGGGGTAGGAGGTGAGGGGGTAGTGGGCTGAATGGCCTACTACCTCCTCAAACAATTTTCGATGTGACCTGCTTCTCGGGAAAGAGTTCTTGTCTGGCTGGTTTTGTTATGTATTTTATAGCTCCTGTTGGGATGGGGGAAGGGCAAATGTTTTAAGGATTTTCTCCACCTGATTAGATTCTTAGAGGTTATTTCCCTTGTGAATTGGGGTGGGGAGGGGTGCAGTTAAAAATTGGGGCATCTCCCATCGAAACGGAAATGAGGAGAATTGTGTTCTCTCAATGGCTGGCCAGTCTTCCCCTGAAGTACACGGAGGAATATGTAGTTGAGGCAGAGTTATATTGATTGTCAAAAGGCGGGGGGGTGAAAGGCGGGAATGTGGGGCAGTGGTGACAGTCCAGATGAGCGGCGATCTTATTGCTTGCGGAGGAGGCTTCAGGGGGCGACCTCCTATTTGGACTTCCCATGTTGGGTATTCAATCCCGTTTTCGGGGGGCTTTGTCGGTGCATGCACTTCCTCTTCAATAAACATGGCGGATGACCTTCGGGGGATGGGTTTCACTCAAAAGGAATTAGGTTGTTACCTGAAAAGGAAGAATGTGCAGGGTTGTGGGGAGAACACCAGAGGGGGGGTGGGGGATGGGGATGCAGAATGGGATGAGGTACATTGTCCATTCAAAGAGCCAATGGGCTGAATGGCCTGCTGTAAATCTGCAGCGAGTAAATCCGCAGCATTTGCAGTTCCCTGGGGTACAGAATTCCGACGGTTCGCAAGAATTCTGGGGATTATCTTGAGATGGATAGAAAGCTGGTCAGCAGATAGGAAGCAAAAAGTTGGAATAAATGGGTCTTTTTCTGATTGGTAGGCAGTGACTAGTGGGGTAAACCGCAGAGATCTGTGCTTGGACCCCAACTGTTACATTATATATTGATTTGGATGAGGGAACTAAATGCATTATCTCCAAATTTGCAGATCATACAATGTTGAGTGGGAGGGTGAGCTGTGAGGAGGATGCAGAGATGCTGGATTGGTATTTGGACAGGCTGAGTGAGTGGGCGAGATGTAGTATAAACTGGATAAATGTGAGGTTATCTGCTTCGGTTGCAAAAATAGAACGGCAGATTATTCGAATGGGTGTAAATTGAGAGAGGTGGATGCTCAGCGAGACCTTAGTGTCCTTGTGCATCAGTCGCTGAAAGTAAGCGCGCAGGGGCAGCAGGCAGTAAAAAAGACAAACGGTATGTTGGCCTTCATGGAGAGGATTTGATTATAGGAACAGAGATGTGCTACTGCAATTGTATAGGGCGTTAGTGAGGCTACATTCAGAAGTATTGTGTGCAGTTTTGGTGGCTTATCTGAGGAAGGATCTTCTTGCTGTGGAGGGAGTGCAGTGAATGTTTACCAGGCTGATTCCTGGGATGGCGGGACTGTCACATGAGGGGAGACTAAATCATTTAGGATTATATTCATTGGAGTTTAGAACAGGGAGGGTGGATTTGACAGAAACGTACCAAATTGCACCAGGATTAGACATGTTCCCGATGGTGGGGGAGTCCAGAACTAGGGGTCAGAGTTTGTGGATAAGGACTGAGATGCGGAGAAATGTCTTCACCCAGAGAGTGCTGAATCTGTGGACTTCACTACCACAGAAAGTAGTTGAGGCCAAAACATTGTGTAATTTCATAAAGGATCTAAATATAGCTCTTGGGGCTAAAAGGATCAAGGGATTTGGGGGGAGGGGGGGTGGGGAAGGCGGGATCAGGGTATTGAACTTGAAAATAAGCCATGAACATAATGAATGGCGGAGCAGACTCGAATGGCTGCCTCCTGCTTCTAGTTTCTATGTTTCTAAGTCTTCGAACGAAGATGTTTCTCCTTTATTTAATTTCCAGCTGAGGTCCCCAGTCTGTGAACACCTCCGCTCCCCCTCATCACCTGAACTCCTCCTAATTTGAGAATCCCCCCCCCCCCCCGACTGCCAGCCAGCGAAGGGAGATTTTTTTTTTAAAAGCATCTTAACATGTGAAGCCCCTTGATCATTATGTGTGTCTCAATGGGATCACCTCTTGTTCATCTTAACTCCCAACGCCTACCTGGGATCGAGACCAGCTTGCCGCCCCCCCCCCCCCCCCCCCCCCCTGGGGTCTGGCAGCGAATGTCTCCTCCCTTTGCGTGGGGGGGGGGGGGGGGGGAGAGAATCAGGGCCACCTCCGAATCCTCACAGGCTATGGTCTCAACCGGGCCCCCTCGGAGTTCATGTCCATAGATCTCTGAAAGTTGCCACCCAAGCGGATAGAGCCGTGAAGAAAGCCTATGCTGTGTTAGCCTTTATTAACAGGGGAATAAATGGGTCTTTTTCTGATTGGTAGGCAGTGACTAGTGGGGTAAACCGCAGAGATCTGTGCTTGGACCCCAACTGTTACATTATATATTGATTTGGGTGAGGGAAATAAATGCATTATCTCCAGATTTGTAGATCATACAATGTTGAGTGGGAGGGTGAGCTGTGAGGAGGATGCAGAGATGCTTTATTGGTATTTGGACAGGCTGAGTGAGTGGGCACATGCATGGCAGATGTAGTATAATCTGGATAAATGTGAGGTTATCTGCTTCGGTTGCAAAAATAGAATGGCAGATTATTCGAATGGGTGTAAATTGAGAGAGGTGGATGCTCAGCGAGACCTTAGTGTCCTTGTGCATCAGTCGCTGAAAGTAAGCGCGCAGGGGCAGCCGGCAGTAAAAAAGACAAACGGTATGTTGGCCTTCATGGAGAGGATTTGATTATAGGAATAGAGATGTGCTACTGCAATAGAGCCGTGAGGTTATGCTGCAACTGTACAAGACCTTGGTTCGACCACATTTGGAGTATTGCGTGCAGTTCTGGTCACCTCATTATAGGAAGGATGTGGAAGCATTGGAAAGGGTGCGAAGGAGATTTACCAAGATGCTGCCTGGATTGGAGGATAGGTCTTATGAGGAAAGTTTGAGGGAGCTATTGCTTTTCTCATTGGCGTGAAGAAAGATGAGAGGTGATTTGATTGAGGTGTATAAGATGATGAGAGGGATAGATAGAGTGGATGTTCAGAGACTTTTTCCTCGGGTGGATGTAGCTGTTACAAGGGGGCATAACAATAAGGTTCAGGATGGGAGATATAGGAGGGATGTCAGAGGTCGGTTCTTTACTCAGAGAGTGGTTGGGGCGTGGAACGCACTCCCAGCTATGGTAGCGGAGTCGGACACTTCAGGAACTTTCAAGCGGTTATTGGATAGGCATATGGAGTGCACTAGAATGATTGGGAGTATGTTGATTTGATCTTAGTTTCAGACTAGTTTGGCACAACATCGTGGGCCATAGGGGCTGTACTGTGCTGTACAGTTCTATGTTCTACTCAACTGCACGTCGGCCGGTCCAACAAAAGGTTTGATTACTGCCGCCCGATTTCACGGAGCGAGGTTTGGGGAGAGTGAGCGGGTGGAGACTGACTGATTTTGTAGAGAGTGGGGTTGCGAGAGAGGAAAGAATGACCCATCGAGGCCGGAATTGTCTGCTGTGAATTTCGATCCTGGACCGACACAGGTGGATTTTGGAAATTTCTTATTCAGGGGATTAGAAGGGGAGGGTTTGCACCCACAAAGCTAACTAGGTGTATCCGCTGAATTTCTGTCCTGGGGCAGACAGTAATGACTTTCTTTTTCTGTGAACTCGTTTTACAGGGGCTACGAAGGAGAGGATTTGCAGACGGAAATCTCAAAGCGAACCTTGCGTTGACGGAGGGAGACCTGATCCGCAGTCCAACCTCCCGATCTGCCGGCAGCTGAATATCGGCAGGCACCGAACATGGAAGGAGAGAACGGCAAACCGGAGAAGAAGGCGCAGCCGAGTACCGAGCGCGGCCCAGGACACAGACCGACGGCGAGAGACCGGGGCGGCGAGCGGGCGCACAAGTGCGGAGATTGTGGGAAGGGCTACCACACCCAGTCAGAGCTGGAGACCCACCGTCGCAGCCACACGGGAGAGCGCCCATTCTCCTGCCCGGTCTGCGAGAAGGCCTTCACCCGCTCGTCCGACCTGCGGGTGCACCAGCGGGTCCACACGGGTGAGCGCCCCTTCTCCTGCCCAGTCTGCGAAAAGAGCTTCACCCGCTCGTCCCACCTCCTTACCCACCAGCGGGTTCACACCGGCGAGCGTCCTTACAGCTGCTCTGTCTGCGGCAAGGGCTTCACCCAGCTCTCTAACCGGCTGCGGCACCAGCGTCTCCACACAGGCGAGCGCCCCTTCAACTGCCTCGTCTGCCGTAAGGGCTTCACCGACTCCTCCACCCTGCTGCGTCACCAGCGACTCCACACCGAGGAACGGCCCTTCACCTGCTCGGTCTGCGGCAAGGGCTTCACCCGCTCGCCCCACCTCCTCACCCACCAGCGGGTTCACACCGGCGAGCGCCCCTTCTCCTGCTCGGTGTGCGGCCGCCGCTTCACCCAGTCCTCCCACCTGCTGACCCACCAGCACAGCCACACGGGCGAGCGTCCCTTCCGCTGCTCGGTGTGCGGCCGGGGCTTCACCCAGCTCTCCCTCCTCCTGGCCCACCAGCACCTGCACGCTGAGAACAACCCTGTCAAGTTCCCCGAGGGGGAGGCCCCGCTGATGGAGGAGGAGGAGGGGGGCGGCGGCGATACGCCCCTGGAGGGCGAGGCGGTGGCCGCAGGCCCCCTGCCCCTCCTGCACCCCCGGCCTGCCCAGCCTGGCGAGCGGCCCTTCAAGTGTTCGGTCTGCGCCAAGGCCTTCACCTGCCTCTCCCACCTGCTGCGCCACCTGCGGGTGCACAGCGGCGAACGCCCCTTCCAATGCTCGGTCTGCGAGAAGGGCTTCACCCAGTCCTCCAGCCTGCTGACCCACCAGCGCATCCACACCGGCGAGAGGCCCTTCTCCTGCTCCCAGTGCGGCAAGGGCTTCTCACGCTCCTCCCACCTTCTGCGGCACCAGCGCATCCATGTTTGAAAGGGGACCGAGGAGGAGGGTGGAGGGCTCTTTGACCCAACGGGAACTACAAGCCCGTATGACCTGACCCGTTTCAGGAGTAGTGGGGGGATGGGGGTGGGCGGGAGGGGGGGTGGGGTTTTGGGGGGAGGGGGGGGGGGGGGGTCGAAAGCAAGTCGACCAGGCATTTCGGAAGCGTGGACACTCTGCACCAGTGTCGTATAAATGGCCTTGTGACTTTTTCTCCATCGAACGCTTGGCCAGAACATTCAAAACATACGACAAAATCTGGTTTGGGGCGGAGGGAGGGGCGGGGGACACGCATGTCAAGCCCAGGCCGCGCCCCCTCCCGCCCCTCCATGCCATGACCCAGCCAACACCGCCGGCTGGTCAGCCAGCGATCTTGACCGCGGCCCCGTTTGGATGCCGACGCGGTGCGGTGGGATATTCCTGGATACTCAGCCTTCGGGCAGTTTGGGGTGGTACTGCAGAGGGGGTGGGAGGGGAGGGCTGGGTTTATTTGTAGTCTTAGTCAAAATTTGGTGGGTGGATCATCGCATTCCATTTAATAAGCTATTTTAAAGCTCCCTGTGTCAGTCTCCGTGTGCGTGTGTGTGTGTGTGCGTGTGTGCGCGCGTGTGGTGTTTCATTTTGCAGCGGGCTCCCTGTCAAACCAACAGATGGGGGAACTGGGTGACAGTGCGGTGAGAAAGAGAGAGATGTGACACCGTTTTGTGTGGAAATGAACCCACTCGTGTTGCCGAATTGCTCATGGGAGTGAAACATGAGTGGCATTTTCACTTTTCACTGACCTGTGGATAAGGTTGCTTAACCCCAGTGAACGATTCATCCACATGATGAGCTCCCACCTCCGTTTTTATCAAAACAGGAGATTGGTGTCAGTGACTGTGGGGTTTATATCAGACAGGAGATTGGTGTCAGTGACTGTGGGGTTTATATCAGACAGGAGATTGGTGTCAGTGACTGGGGTTTATATCAGACAGGAGATTGGTGTCAGTGACTGTGGGGTTTATATCAGACAGGAGGAGATTGGTGTCAGTGACTGTGGGGTTTATATCAGACAGGAGATTGGTGTCAGTGACTGTGGGGTTTATATCAGACAGGAGGAGATTGGTGTCAGTGACTGTGGGGTTTATATCAGACAGGAGGAGATTGGTGTCAGTGACTGGGGTTTATATCAGACAGGAGATTGGTGTCAGTGACTGTGGGGTTTATATCAGACAGGAGGAGATTGGTGTCAGTGACTGTGGGGTTTATATCAGACAGGAGATTGGTGTCAGTGACTGTGGGGTTTATATCAGACAGGAGATTGGTGTCAGTGACTGTGGGGTTTATATCAGACAGGGGATTGGTGTCAGTGACTGTGGGGTTTATATCAGACAGGAGATTGGTGTCAGTGACTGTGGGGTTTATATCAGACAGGAGGAGATTGGTGTCAGTGACTGTGGGGTTTATATCAGACAGGAGATTGGTGTCAGTGACTGTGGGGTTTATATCAGACAGGAGGAGATTGGTGTCAGTGACTGTGGGGTTTATATCAGACAGGAGGAGATTGGTGTCAGTGACTGTGGGGTTTATATCAGACAGGAGGAGATTGGTGTCAGTGACTGGGGTTTATATCAGACAGGAGGAGATTGGTGTCAGTGACTGTGGGGTTTATATCAGACTTGAGATTGGTGTCAGTGACTGTGGGGTTTATATCAGACAGGAGATTGGTGTCAGTGACTGTGGGGTTTATATCAGACAGGAGATTGGTGTCAGTGACTGTGGGGTTTATATCAGACAGGAGATTGGTGTCAGTGACTGTGGGGTTTATATCAGACAGGAGGAGATTGGTGTCAGTGACTGTGGGGTTTATATCAGACAGGAGATTGGTGTCAGTGACTGTGGGGTTTATATCAGACAGGAGGAGATTGGTGTCAGTGACTGTGGGGTTTATATCAGACAGGAGGAGATTGGTGTCAGTGACTGTGGGGTTTATATCAGACAGGAGATTGGTGTCAGTGACTGTGGGGTTTATATCAGACAGGAGATTGGTGTCAGTGACTGTGGGGTTTATATCAGACAGGAGATTGGTGTCAGTGACTGTGGGGTTTATATCAGACAGGAGGAGATTGGTGTCAGTGACTGTGGGGTTTATATCAGACAGGAGATTGGTGTCAGTGACTGTGGGGTTTATATCAGACAGGAGATTGGTGTCTGACTGTGGGGTTTATATCAGACAGGAGATTGGTGTCAGTGACTGTGGGGTTTATATCAGACAGGAGATTGGTGTCAGTGACTGTGGGGTTTATATCAGACAGGAGGAGATTGGTGTCAGTGACTGTGGGGTTTATATCAGACAGGAGGAGATTGGTGTCAGTGACTGTGGGGTTTATATCAGACAGGAGATTGGTGTCAGTGACTGTGGGGTTTATATCAGACAGGAGGAGATTGGTGTCAGTGACTGTGGGGTTTATATCAGACAGGAGATTGGTGTCAGTGACTGTGGGGTTTATATCAGACAGGAGATTGGTGTCAGTGACTGTGGGGTTATATCAGACAGGAGGAGATTGGTGTCAGTGACTGTGGGGTTTATATCAGACAGGAGATTGGTGTCAGTGACATGTGGGGTTTATATCAGACAGGAGATTGGTGTCAGTGACTGTGGGGTTATATCAGACAGGAGATTGGTGTCAGTGACTGTGGGGTTTATATCAGACAGGAGATTGGTGTCAGTGACTGTGGGTTTATATCAGACAGAGGAGATTGGTGTCAGTGACTGTGGGGTTTATATCAGACAGGAGGAGATTGGTGTCAGTGACTGTGGGGTTTATATCAGACAGGAGATTGGTGTCAGTGACTGTGGGGTTTATATCAGACAGGAGGAGATTGGTGTCAGTGACTGTGGGGTTTATATCAGACAGGAGAGATTGGTGTCAGTGACTGGGGGTTTATATCAGACAGGAGGAGATTGGTGTCAGTGACTGTGGGGTTTATATCAGACAGGAGGAGATTGGTGTCAGTGACTGTGGGGTTTATATCAGACAGGAGATTGGTGTCAGTGACTGTGGGGTTTATATCAGACAGGAGATTGGTGTCAGTGACTGTGGGGTTTATATCAGACAGGAGATTGGTGTCAGTGACTGTGGGGTTTATATCAGACAGGAGATTGGTGTCAGTGACTGTGGGGTTTATATCAGACAGGAGATTGGTGTCAGTGACTGTGGGGTTTATATCAGACAGGAGATTGGTGTCAGTGACTGTGGGGTTTATATCAGACAGGAGATTGGTGTCAGTGACTGTGGGGTTTATATCAGACAGGAGATTGGTGTCAGTGACTGTGGGGTTTATATCAGACAGGAGATTGGTGTCAGTGACTGTGGGGTTTATATCAGACAGGAGATTGGTGTCAGTGACTGTGGGGTTTATATCAGACAGGAGATTGGTGTCAGTGACTGTGGGGTTTATATCAGACAGGAGATTGGTGTCAGTGACTGTGGGGTTTATATCAGACAGGAGATTGGTGTCAGTGACTGTGGGGTTTATATCAGACAGGAGGAGATTGGTGTCAGTGACTGTGGGGTTATATCAGACAGGAGATTGGTGTCAGTGACTGTGGGGTTTATATCAGACAGGAGGAGATTGGTGTCAGTGACTGGGGTTTATATCAGACAGGAGATTGGTGTCAGTGACTGTGGGGTTTATATCAGACAGGAGATTGGTGTCAGTGACTGGGGTTTATATCCAACAGGAGATTGGTGTCAGTGACTGTGGGGTTTATATCAGACAGGAGGAGATTGGTGTCAGTGACTGTGGGGTTTATATCAGACAGGAGGAGATTGGTGTCAGTGACTGTGGGGTTTATATCAGACAGGAGATTGGTGTCAGTGACTGTGGGGTTTATATCAGACAGGAGATTGGTGTCAGTGACTGTGGGGTTTATATCAGACAGGAGATTGGTGTCAGTGACTGTGGGGTTTATATCAGACAGGAGATTGGTGTCAGTGACTGTGGGGTTTATATCAGACAGGAGGAGATTGGTGTCAGTGACTGTGGGGTTTATATCAGACAGGAGATTGGTGTCAGTGACTGTGGGGTTTATATCAGACAGGAGGAGATTGGTGTCAGTGACTGTGGGGTTTATATCAGACAGGAGATTGGTGTCAGTGACTGTGGGGTTTATATCAGACAGGAGATTGGTGTCAGTGACTGTGGGGTTTATATCAGACAGGAGGAGATTGGTGTCAGTGACAGTGGGGTTTATATCAGACAGGAGATTGGTGTCAGTGACTGTGGGGTTTATATCAGACAGGAGGAGATTGGTGTCAGTGACTGTGAGGTTTATATCAGACAGGAGATTGGTGTCAGTGACTGTGGGGTTTATATCAGACAGGAGGAGATTGGTGTCAGTGACTGTGGGGTTTATATCAGACAGGAGATTGGTGTCAGTGACTGTGGGGTTTATATCAGACAGGAGATTGGTGTCAGTGACTGTGGGGTTTATATCAGACAGGAGATTGGTGTCAGTGACTGTGGGGTTTATATCAGACAGGAGATTGGTGTCAGTGACTGTGGGGTTTATATCAGACAGGAGGAGATTGGTGTCAGTGACTGTGGGGTTTATATCAGACAGGAGGAGATTGGTGTCAGTGACTGTGGGGTTTATATCAGACAGGAGGAGATTGGTGTCAGTGACTGTGGGGTTTATATCAGACAGGAGATTGGTGTCAGTGACTGTGGGGTTTATATCAGACAGGAGATTGGTGTCAGTGACTGTGGGGTTTATATCAGACAGGAGATTGGTGTCAGTGACTGGGGTTTATATCAGACAGGAGATTGGTGTCAGTGACTGTGGGGTTTATATCAGACAGGAGATTGGTGTCAGTGACTGTGGGGTTTATATCAGACAGGAGATTGGTGTCAGTGACTGGGGTTTATATCAGACAGGAGATTGGTGTCAGTGACTGTGGGGTTTATATCAGACAGGAGATTGGTGTCAGTGACTGTGGGGTTTATATCAGACAGGAGGAGATTGGTGTCAGTAACTGTGGGGTTTATATCAGACAGGAGATTGGTGTCAGTGACTGGGGTTTATATCAGACAGGAGATTGGTGTCAGTGACTGTGGGGTTTATATCAGACAGGAGATTGGTGTCAGTGACTGTGGGGTTTATATCAGACAGGAGATTGGTGTCAGTGACTGGGGTTTATATCAGACAGGAGATTGGTGTCAGTGACTGGGTTTATATCAGACAGGAGATTGGTGTCAGTGACTGGGGTTTATATCAGACAGGAGATTGGTGTCAGTGACTGTGGGGTTTATATCAGACAGGAGATTGGTGTCAGTGACTGTGGGGTTTATATCAGACAGGAGAGATTGGTGTCAGTGACTGTGGGGTTTATATCAGACAGGAGGAGATTGGTGTCAGTGACTGTGGGGTTTATATCAGACAGGAGGAGATTGGTGTCAGTGACTGGGGGTTTATATCAGACAGGAGATTGGTGTCAGTGACTGTGGGGTTTATATCAGACAGGAGATTGGTGTCAGTGACTGTGGGGTTTATATCAGACAGGAGATTGGTGTCAGTGACTGTGGCGTTTATATCAGACAGGAGATTGGTGTCAGTGACTGTGGGGTTTATATCAGACAGGAGGAGATTGGTGTCAGTGACTGTGGGGTTTATATCAGACAGGAGGAGATTGGTGTCAGTGACTGGGGTTTATATCAGACAGGAGATTGGTGTCAGTGACTGTGGGGTTTATATCAGACAGGAGGAGATTGGTGTCAGTGACTGTGGGGTTTATATCAGACAGGAGATTGGTGTCAGTGACTGGGGTTTATATCAGACAGAAGATTGGTATCAGTGACTGGGTTTATATCAGACAGGAGGAGATTGGTGTCAGTGACTGTGGGGTTTATATCAGACAGGAGATTGGTGTCAGTGACTGTGGGGTTTATATCAGACAGGAGGAGATTGGTGTCAGTGACTGTGGGGTTTATATCAGACAGGAGGAGATTGGTGTCAGTGACTGGGGTTTATATCAGACAGGAGATTGGTGTCAGTGACTGTGGGGTTTATATCAGACAGGAGATTGGTGTCAGTGACTGTGGGGTTTATATCAGACAGGAGGAGATTGGTGTCAGTGACTGTGGGGTTTATATCAGACAGGAGATTGGTGTCAGTGACTGTGGGGTTTATATCAGACAGGAGATTGGTGTCAGTGACTGTGGGGTTTATATCAGACAGGAGGAGATTGGTGTCAGTGACTGGGGTTTATATCAGACAGGAGATTGGTGTCAGTGACTGTGGGGTTTATATCAGACAGGAGATTGGTGTCAGTGACTGTGGGGTTTATATCAGACAGGAGGAGATTGGTGTCAGTAACTGTGGGGTTTATATCAGACAGGAGATTGGTGTCAGTGACTGGGGTTTATATCAGACAGGAGATTGGTGTCAGTGACTGTGGGGTTTATATCAGACAGGAGATTGGTGTCAGTGACTGTGGGGTTTATATCAGACAGGAGATTGGTGTCAGTGACTGGGGTTTATATCAGACAGGAGATTGGTGTCAGTGACTGTGGGGTTTATATCAGACAGGAGATTGGTGTCAGTGACTGGGGTTTATATCAGACAGGAGATTGGTGTCAGTGACTGTGGGGTTTATATCAGACAGGAGATTGGTGTCAGTGACTGTGGGGTTTATATCAGACAGGAGGAGATTGGTGTCAGTGACTGTGGGGTTTATATCAGACAGGAGGAGATTGGTGTCAGTGACTGGGGTTTATATCAGACAGGAGATTGGTGTCAGTGACTGTGGGGTTTATATCCAACAGGAGGAGATTGGTGTCAGTGACTGGGGTTTATATCAGACAGGAGGAGATTGGTGTCAGTGACTGTGGGGTTTATATCAGACAGGAGATTGGTGTCAGTGACTGTGGGGTTTATATCAGACAGGAGATTGGTGTCAGTGACTGTGGGGTTTATATCAGACAGGAGGAGATTGGTGTCAGTGACTGTGGGGTTTATATCAGACAGGAGGAGATTGGTGTCAGTGACTGGGGTTTATATCAGACAGGAGATTGGTGTCAGTGACTGTGGGGTTTATATCAGACAGGAGGAGATTGGTGTCAGTGACTGTGGGGTTTATATCAGACAGGAGATTGGTGTCAGTGACTGGGGTTTATATCAGACAGAAGATTGGTATCAGTGACTGGGTTTATATCAGACAGGAGGAGATTGGTGTCAGTGACTGTGGGGTTTATATCAGACAGGAGATTGGTGTCAGTGACTGTGGGGTTTATATCAGACAGGAGGAGATTGGTGTCAGTGACTGTGGGGTTTATATCAGACAGGAGGAGATTGGTGTCAGTGACTGGGGTTTATATCAGACAGGAGATTGGTGTCAGTGACTGTGGGGTTTATATCAGACAGGAGATTGGTGTCAGTGACTGTGGGGTTTATATCAGACAGGAGGAGATTGGTGTCAGTGACTGTGGGGTTTATATCAGACAGGAGATTGGTGTCAGTGACTGTGGGGTTTATATCAGACAGGAGATTGGTGTCAGTGACTGTGGGGTTTATATCAGACAGGAGGAGATTGGTGTCAGTGACTGTGGGGTTTATATCAGACAGGAGGAGATTGGTGTCAGTGACTGTGGGGTTTATATCAGACAGGAGATTGGTGTCAGTGACTGTGGGGTTTATATCAGACAGGAGATTGGTGTCAGTGACTGTGGGGTTTATATCAGACAGGAGATTGGTGTCAGTGACTGTGGGGTTTATATCAGGAGATTACATAGAACTGTACAGCACATTTTAGGCCCTTCGGCCCACGATGTTGTGCCGAACTAGTCTGAAACGAAGATCAAATGAACCTCCTCCCAATCATTCTAGTGCACTGCATGTGCCTATCCAATAACCGCTTGAAAGTTCCTGAAGTGACCGACTCCGCTACCATAGCTGCGATTGCGTTCCACGCCCCTACCACTCTCTGAGTAAAGAACCGACCTCTGACATCCCTCCTATATCTCCCATCCTGAACCTTATAGTTGTGCCCCCTTGTAACAGCTACATCCACCCGAGGAAAAAGTCTCTGAACATCCACTCTGTCTCTGAACATCCACTCTGTCTAGGGCAGCACTGTAGCATTGTGGATAGCACAATCGCTTCACAGCTCCAGGGTCCCAGGTTCGATTCCGGCTTGGGTCACTGTCTGTGCGGAGTCTGCACATCCTCCCCGTGTGTGCGTGGGTTTCCTCCGGGTGCTCCGGTTTCCTCCCACAGTTTCAAAGATGTGCAGGTTAGGTGGATTGGCCATGATAAATTGCCCTTAGTGTTCAAAGTTGCCCTTAGTGTTGGGTGGGGTTACTGGGTTATGGGGATAGGGTGGAGGTGTTGACCTTGGGTAGGGTGCTCTTTACAAGATCCGGTGCAGACTCGATGGGTCGAATGGCCTCCTTCTGCACTGTACATTCTATGATCTATCCCTCCCATCATCTTGTACACCTCAATTAAGTCACCTCTCATCCTCCTTCGCTCCAATGAGAAAAGCCCTAGCTCCCTCAACCTTTCCTCATAAGACCTACCCTCCAATCCAGTCAGCACCCTTTCCAAAGCTTCCACATTCTTCCTATAATGAGGTGACCAGAACTACACACAATACTCCAAATGTGGTCTAACCAAGGTCTTGTACAGTTGCAGCATAACCTCACGGCTCTTGTACTCAATCCCCCTGTTAATAAATGCTGACACACTATAGGCTTTCTTCACTGCTCTCTCCTCTTGGGTGGCAACTTTCAGAGATCTATGTGCATGAACTCCGAGATCTCTCTGCTCCTCCACATTCTTCAGAACTCTGCCGTTAACCCTGTAATTCGCATTCAGATTTGCCCTACCAGAATGAATCGCCTCACACTTATCAGGGTTAAACTCCATCTGCCACTTTTCAGCCCAGCTCTGCATCCTATCAATGTCTCTTTGCAGCCTACAACAGCCCTCCACATTATCCAATACTTCACCAATCTTGGTGACATCCGCAAATTTACTAACCCGACCTTCAACTCCATCATCCAAGTCATTGATAAAAATCACAAATAGCAGAGGACCCAGCACTGATCCCTGTGGTACACCACTGGTGACTGGGCTCCTGGATGAAAATTTACCATCTACCACCACCCTCTGCTATGTGATAGCGAGTTACTGATCCAATTGGCCAAATATCCCTCTAGAACATAGAACATAGAACGATACAGCGCAGTACAGGCCTTTCGGCCCTCGATGTTGCACTGACATGGAAAAAAACTAAAGGCCATCTAACCTACACTATGCCCTTATCATCCATATGCTTATCCAATAAACTTTTAAATGCCCTCAATGTTGGCGAGTTCACTACTGTTGCAGGTAGGGCATTCCACGGCCTCACCACTCTTTGCGTAAAAAACCCACCTCTGACCTGTCCTATATCTATTACCCCTCAATTTAAGGCTATGTCCCCTCGTGCTAGCCACCTCCATCCGCGGGAGAAGGCTCTCGCTGTCCACCCTATCTAACCCTCTGATCATTTTGTATGCCTCTATTAAGTCACCTCTTAACCTTCTTCTCTCTAACGAAAACAGCCTCAAGTCCATCAGCTTTTCCTCATAAGATTTTCCCTCCACACCAGGCAACATAGAACAGTACAGCACAGAACAGGCCCTTCGGCCCTCAATGTTGTGCCGAGCCATGATCACCCTACTCAAACTCATGTATCCACCCTATACCTGTAATCCAACAACCCCCCCCTTAACCTTACTTTTATTAGGACACTACGGGCAATTTAGCATGGCCAATCCACCTAACCCGCACATCTTTGGACTGTGGGAGGAAACCGGAGCACCCGGAGGAAACCCACGCACACAGGGGGAGGACGTGCAGACTCCACACAGACAGTGACCCAGCCGGGAATCGAACCTGGGACCCTGGAGCTGTGAAGCATTTATGCTAACCACCATGCTACCCTGCTGCCCCTGGCAACATCCTGGTAAATCTCCTCTGCACCCGTTCCAAAGCTTCCACGTCCTTCCTATAATGAGGCGACCAGAACTGTACGCAATACTCCAAATGCGGCCGTACCAGAGTTTTGTACAACTGCAACATGACCTCATGCCATGCCTCCTTACTTTCTGCATGAACCGACCATGGGGCACCTTATCAAACGCCTCACTGAAATCCATGTAGACGACATCAACTGCTCTACCTTCATCTATGTACTTAGTTACCTCCTCAAAGAATACAATCAAATTTGTGAGGCAAGACTTACCCCTCACAAATCCGTGCTGACTATCCTGGATTAAGCTGTATCTTTCTAAATGATCATAAATCCTATCCCTCAGGACCCTTTCCAATAATTTACCTATGACTGAAGTAAGACTAACAGGCCTATAATTCCCAGGGTTATACCTATTCCCTTTCTTGAACAAGGGGACAACATTCATCTCTCTCCAGTCTTCTGGCATTATTCCTGTAGACAGTGAGGACATAAAGATCAAAGCCAAAGGCTCTGCAATCTCATCCCTCGCCTCCCAAAGAATCAAAGGATATATCCCATCAGGCCCAGGGGACTTATCTATCATCAGGTTTCTCAAAATTTCTAACACATCTTCCTTCGGAATATCTACCTCCTCCAGCCTACCAGCCTATATCGCACTATCCTCAACAACATGGCCCTCCTTTGTGAACACTGAAGAAAAGTATTCATTTAGGGCCTCTCCTATATCTTCAGACTCCATCCACACCTTCCCACTACTGTTCTTGACCGGCCCTGACTTCACCTTGGTCATTCTTTTATTCCTCACGCAAGTGTAAAAAGCCTTGGGGTTTTCCTTGATCCTACCTGCCAAGGACTTCTCATGCCCCCTCCTAGCTCTCCTAAGCCCTTTCCTGAGCTCCTTCCTAGCTATAGAACATAGAACAGTACAGCACAGAACAGGCCCTTCGGCCCTCGATGTTGTGCCGAGCAATGATCACCCTACTCAAACCCACATATCCACCCTATACCCGTAACCCAACAACCCCCCCTTAACCTTACTGTTTAGGACACTACGAGCAATTTAGCATGGCCAATTCACCTAACCCGCACATCTTTGGACTGTGGGAGGAAACCGGAGCACCCGGAGGAAACCCACGCACACACGGGGAGGACGTGCAGACTCCACACAGACAGTGACCCAGCCGGGAATCGAACCTGGGACCCTGGAGCTGTGAAGCATTTATGCTAACCACCATGCTACCATGCTGCCCATTATCGTGCCCACAAGCTATCTTGTATCCCTCAAGTGCCCTAACTGAACCTTGTTTTCTCATCCTTACAAAAGCCCCCTTCTTCCTCTTGACAAGACATTCAACCTTTTTTGTAAACCATGGTTTCCTCACTCGACCATTTCCTCCCTGCCTGACAGGGACATACATATCAAGGACTCGCAGTATTTGCTCCTTGAACAAGCTCCACATCTCAAATGTGCCTATCCCTGACAGTTCCTGTTTCCATCTTGTGCTCCCCAATGCTTGCCTAATTGCATCGTAATTACCCTTCCCCCAGTTATAAACCTTGTCCTGCCGTATGGCCCTATCCCTCTCCATTGCTATAGTGAGAGTCACCGAATTGTGGTCTCTATCTCCAAAGTGCTCTCTCACAACCAAATCTAACACTTGGCCCGGTTCATTACCCAGTACCAAATCCAATGTGGCTCCGCCTCTTGTCGGCCTATCCACATATTGTGTGAGGAAACCCTCCTGCACATACTGGATAAAAACAGCCCCATCCAAACTATTTGAATTATACTGGTCCCAATCAATATTTGGAAAGTTGAAAATATTTGAAACGTCCCTTATACTCTCACCCCCACAAACTCTCTCACCCACCCCCCCAAACATTTGCTCAGTCTGCCAACACTCCCTCACCCCCCTTACGCTCTCACCCCCACACACTCTCAGCCCCTATACTCTAATCGTCTATACTCCCTCACCTGCCTACACTCTCACACACCTCATACTCTCGCACACCCCCACACACTCTCACCCCCTCTACATTCTCTCACCTCCCCATTCACTCTCAACCCCACACTGAAAGTCACCCATGACAACCACCCTGTGACTACCGCACCTATCCAAAATCTGCATTGCAATCTTTTCCTCCACATTGATCTTACTGTTTGGGGGCCTACAGAAAACTCCTAACAAAGTGACCGCTCCTATCCTATTTCTAACTTCAGCCCACACTACCTCAATACACAGATTCTCCTCAAACTGCCTTTCTGCAGTGATTGTGGGGTTTATATCAGACAGGAGATTGGTGTCAGTGACTGTGGGGTTTATATCAGACAGGAGGAGATTGGTGTCAGTGACTGGGGTTTATATCAGACAGGAGATTGGTGTCAGTGACTGTGGGGTTTATATCAGACAGGAGATTGGTGTCAGTGACTGTGGGGTTTATATCAGACAGGAGGAGATTGGTGTCAGTGACTGGGGTTTATATCAGACAGGAGGAGATTGGTGTCAGTGACTGTGGGGTTTATATCAGACAGGAGATTGGTGTCAGTGACTGTGGGGTTTATATCAGACAGGAGGAGATTGGTGTCAGTGACTGTGGGGTTTATATCAGACAGGAGATTGGTGTCAGTGACTGTGGGGTTTATATCAGACAGGAGATTGGTGTCAGTGACTGTGGGGTTTATATCAGACAGGAGATTGGTGTCAGTGACTCTGGGGTTTATATCAGACAGGAGATTGGTGTCAGTGACTGTGAGGTTTATATCAGACAGGAGATTGGTGTCAGTGACTGTGGGGTTTATATCAGACAGGAGATTGGTGTCAGTGACTGTGGGGTTTATATCAGACAGGAGATTGGTGTCAGTGACTGTGGGGTTTATATCAGACAGGAGATTGGTGTCAGTGACTGTGGGGTTTATATCAGACAGGAGATTGGTGTCAGTGACTGTGGGGTTTATATCAGACAGGAGATTGGTGTCAGTGACTGTGGGGTTTATATCAGACAGGAGATTGGTGTCAGTGACTGTGGGGTTTATATCAGACAGGAGGAGATTGGTGTCAGTGACTGTGGGGTTTATATCAGACAGGAGGAGATTGGTGTCAGTGACTGTGGGGTTTATATCAGACAGGAGATTGGTGTCAGTGACTGTGGGGTTTATATCAGACAGGAGATTGGTGTCAGTGACTGTGGGGTTTATATCAGACAGGAGGAGATTGGTGTCAGTGACTGTGGGGTTTATATCAGACAGGAGGAGATTGGTGTCAGTGACTGTGGGGTTTATATCAGACAGGAGATTGGTGTCAGTGACTGTGGGGTTTATATCAGACAGGAGATTGGTGTCAGTGACTGTGGGGTTTATATCAGACAGGAGGAGATTGGTGTCAGTGACTGTGGGGGTTTATATCAGACAGGAGGAGATTGGTGTCAGTGACTGTGGGGTTTATATCAGACAGGAGATTGGTGTCAGTGACTGTGGGGTTTATATCAGACAGGAGATTGGTGTCAGTGACTGTGGGTTTATATCAGACAGGAGATTGGTGTCAGTGACTGTGGGGTTTATATCAGACAGGAGGAGATTGGTGTCAGTGACTGTGGGGTTTATATCAGACAGGAGGAGATTGGTGTCAGTGACTGTGGGGTTTATATCAGACAGGAGATTGGTGTCAGTGACTGTGGGGTTTATATCAGACAGGAGATTGGTGTCAGTGACTGTGGGGTTTATATCAGACAGGAGGAGATTGGTGTCAGTGACTGTGGGGTTTATATCAGACAGGAGGAGATTGGTGTCAGTGACTGTGGGGTTTATATCAGACAGGAGATTGGTGTCAGTGACTGTGGGGTTTATATCAGACAGGAGGAGATTGGTGTCAGTGACTGTGGGGTTTATATCAGACAGGAGGAGATTGGTGTCAGTGACTGTGGGGTTTATATCAGACAGGAGGAGATTGGTGTCAGTGACTGTGGGGTTTATATCAGACAGGAGGAGATTGGTGTCAGTGACTGGGGTTTATATCAGACAGGAGATTGGTGTCAGTGACTGTGGGGTTTATATCAGACAGGAGATTGGTGTCAGTGACTGTGGGGTTTATATCAGACAGGAGATTGGTGTCAGTGACTGTGGGGTTTATATCAGACAGGAGATTGGTGTCAGTGACTGTGGGGTTTATATCAGACAGGAGATTGGTGTCAGTGACTGTGGGGTTTATATCAGACAGGAGGAGATTGGTGTCAGTGACTGTGGGGTTTATATCAGACAGGAGATTGGTGTCAGTGACTGTGGGGTTTATATCAGACAGGAGGAGATTGGTGTCAGTGACTGTGGGGTTTATATCAGACAGGAGATTGGTGTCAGTGACTGTGGGGTTTATATCAGACAGGAGATTGGTGTCAGTGACTGTGGGGTTTATATCAGACAGGAGGAGATTGGTGTCAGTGACTGTGGGGTTTATATCAGACAGGAGATTGGTGTCAGTGACTGTGGGGTTTATATCAGACAGGAGGAGATTGGTGTCAGTGACTGTGGGGTTTATATCAGACAGGAGATTGGTGTCAGTGACTGGGGTTTATATCAGACAGGAGATTGGTGTCAGTGACTGTGGGGTTTATATCAGACAGGAGATTGGTGTCAGTGACTGTGGGGTTTATATCAGACAGGAGATTGGTGTCAGTGACTGGGGGTTTATATCAGACAGGAGATTGGTGTCAGTGACTGTGGGGTTTATATCAGACAGGAGATTGGTGTCAGTGACTGTGGGGTTTATATCAGACAGGAGATTGGTGTCAGTGACTGTGGGGTTTATATCAGACAGGAGGAGATTGGTGTCAGTGACTGTGGGGTTTATATCAGACAGGAGGAGATTGGTGTCAGTGACTGTGGGGTTTATATCAGACAGGAGATTGGTGTCAGTGACTGTGGGGTTTATATCAGACAGGAGGAGATTGGTGTCAGTGACTGTGGGGTTTATATCAGACAGGAGATTGGTGTCAGTGACTGTGGGGTTTATATCAGACAGGAGATTGGTGTCAGTGACTGTGGCGTTTATATCAGACAGGAGATTGGTGTCAGTGACTGTGGGGTTTATATCAGACAGGAGGAGATTGGTGTCAGTGACTGTGGGGTTTATATCAGACAGGAGATTGGTGTCAGTGACTGTGGGGTTTATATCAGACAGGAGATTGGTGTCAGTGACTGTGGGGTTTATATCAGACAGGAGGAGATTGGTGTCAGTGACTGTGGGGTTTATATCAGACAGGAGATTGGTGTCAGTGACTGTGGGGTTTATATCAGACAGGAGGAGATTGGTGTCAGTGACTGTGGGGTTTATATCAGACAGGAGGAGATTGGT
This sequence comes from Scyliorhinus canicula, assembly GCF_902713615.1. Taxonomy (NCBI): domain Eukaryota; kingdom Metazoa; phylum Chordata; class Chondrichthyes; order Carcharhiniformes; family Scyliorhinidae; genus Scyliorhinus; species Scyliorhinus canicula. The sequence continues at coordinate 111,183,541 of NC_052162.1, read as the reverse complement.
GTCAGTGACTGTGGGGTTTATATCAGACAGGAGATTGGTGTCAGTGACTGTGGGGTTTATATCAGACAGGAGATTGGTGTCAGTGACTGTGGGGTCGGTTTTAAATGAAGCCTTTAATGAATAACACCGAAAGGTACTATTCGCATAATTTTATTGTAGAATTTGAATCCTGGATATGCCAGTGCTTTGGGTAGTTTGATTTTATGGCACTCCTTACTAAGTATTAGAAATTATTTCATAATGTGGTCTAATGTCTGGGTAACGGCGTGATTGCTGGGGCGAAGTTGGCCACGCCGTCAGTCTGCGCTTGCATTGTGCAGACATCTGAGCTTAGTCCCCGAACCATAGCTTAGGTCTCAGCTCTTTCAAAATGGGAGCTCTCAACCGAGCCAATCGTGTGCAACTGGGTGGGTGTGAGTCTCCATGCACGTGGGTGGGTGTGAGTCTCCATGCACGTGGGTGGGTGTGAGTCTCCATTCACGTGGGTGGGTGTGAGTCTCCATGCACGTGGGTGGGTGGGTGTGTGCACTGGGTGGATGTGAGCCTCCACATGTGTGGTTGTGAGCGCATGCATGTGGTTGGGTGTGCGTGTGCACGTGGGTGGGTGTGAGCCTCCATGCACATGGGTAGATGTGTGCACGTGGGTGGGTGTGAGCTTCTATGCACGTGGGTGGGTGTGAGCCTCCATGCACGTGGGTGGGTGTGAGCCTCCATGCACATGGGTAGATGTGTGCACGTGGGTGGGTGTGAGCTTCTATGCACGTGGGTGGTTGTGAGCCTCCATGCTCGTGGGTAGATCTGTGCACATGCTTGTGTGTGAGCCTCCACACGGGTGGTTGTGAACGCGTGCACGTGGTTGGGTGTGAACCTCCATGCATGTGGGTGGTCGTGAGCGCGTGGGTGGGTGTGTGTGTCCGCGTGGATGTGTGTGTGTGAGCGGGTGCTGAACGTGGTTGGGAGTCAACCATTCCACTTGGTGTGGCCTTGCACACTGCGATGTCAGCGACTTCCGGGGTACAAAATGTAAATTGGGCGGCCTCTCTCTGAAAGGCAAGTCCCGGGCCTCTGAACGTCAGTGCGCTGGGGGGGGGCAGTTTGTATTTGTAACCAATGCGGAGGGACATCCTCTTTCTCCCTCGAGAAGAAGAGGTCCTGTTGCTCTTTCTTGGAGACGTGCCCAGTGCACGGCTCAAGCTGACGTGGCCATCGCAATGTTCAGCGTCTCTCTTTCCTGCCTGGGTGACCTGATTCACTGGGGTTTGGATGGGTGGGGGGGGGGGGGGGGGGGGGGGGGGGGGGGGGCTGCGCATGTTTTGACTTCAATCACTGGACCCTGGGGGAAGTTTTAAACGGGAAACCCACCTGGAGTTTTCTCTTTGGTTGTCTGGGAGTCGGTGCTGTGAGCTACACCATGTATTGTAATCTCGCTTTGCCTGTTGGTTTACACGTTGCTTCTGTTGTTCATGCATTACTGACGAATAAACTCCTTTATAGTTTTCCTCTGGTCTGTCATTGCTGCAATCTGGGGGGAGTGTGACTGGGCGGGCAGGGGAGGGGACGGTGGTGAGGGGCTTTGAGGAGGTGGTGGGCACCCAGATGGGCCTCACAGGGAAGCCTGGTCAGTAGCTGAGAGAGCAGGTATGCTAGCGGGGATGGGAGAGACTTGCGAAGAGCACAGACCCACCCGGTGTGGGTTTGTTGTGACAACTGCCCTCATAACGCTCAGATCCCCCTCTCACCACCTTTCTCCATCTCACACCTCCCCCTCCCCTCTCTGTCTCACCCCACCTGTCTCACGTCTCCCTCCTCCCGTCTCTCACTTCCCTCCCCCCTCTGCCTCCCGCCTCCCTCCCCCTCTGCCTCCCGCCTCCCTCCCCCTCTGCCTCCCGCCTCCCTCCCCTCTGTCTCCCGCCTCCCTCCCCCTCTGTCTCACACCCCTCCCCCTCTGTCTCCCGCCTCCCTCCCCTCTGTCTCCCGCCTCCCTCCCCCTCTGTCTCCCGCCTCCCTCCCCCTCTGTCTCCCGCCTCCCTCCCCCTCTGTCTCCCGCCTCCCTCCCCCTCTGTCTCCCGCCTCCCTCCCCCTCTGTCTCCCGCCTCCCTCCCCTTCTGTCTCCCGCCTCCCTCCCCCTCTGTCTCCCGCCTCCCTCCCCCTCTGTCTCCCACCTTCCCTCCCCTTCTGCCTCACGCCTCCCTCTGTTTCAAGCCTCCCTCTGTCTCACGCCTCCCTCTGTTTCAAGCCTCCCTCTGTCTCCCGCCTCCCTCCCCCTCTGTCTCCCGCCTCCCTCCCCCTCTGTCTCCCGCCTCCCTCTGTCTCCCGCCTCCCTCCCCCTCTGTCTCCCGCCTCCCTCCCCCTCTGTCTCCCGCCTCCCTCCCCCTCTGTCCGTCTCCCTCCCCCTCTGTCCGTCTCCCTCCCCCTCTGTCCGTCTCCCTCCCCCTCTGTCCGTCTCCCTCCCCCTCTGTCCGTCTCCCTCC